>NW_007732397.1:78068-79044 GCF_000696425.1 Galeopterus variegatus | reverse complement strand
AGAGCAGAACTAAATGAAATAGAGACCCAAAAAATGATACAAAAAATCAATGAAACAAAAAGTTGGTTGTTTCAGGAAATAAACAATATAAACAAACCAGTAGGTAGGCTAACTAAAAGAAGAGAGAAGATGCAAATAACAAAAATCAGAAATGAGTCCCCCCTCCTTGGAACCAGGAGGCAGCACCAGCCCGCAGGGACTGACCCACCAAGGTGAGCCCAGCAGAACCGTGCAGCACTAGGGCCTCATTCTATGACAACAGATTCTGGAACAGGACCCAAGGTGGTTTAACATAACCATCACCACACCTACTGTCAAGCAAAGACAATTCCCCACCACAGTAGCATCCAGGGTCACTCCACAGCCAACCTTAGTGTAATAGAAGAAGCAAACCCTCTGCCAAATGACCAAACATCAACAAAAAAATACTAGGAGTACAACAAACATGACTGTATTCTTTTGGTGGTGTCATTGCTTCTTGTTTGTTTGTACTTCTAGTTTGTTTTTTTTTTTTCATTGATGTTTGGTTATTTGGTAGAGGGTTTGCTTCTTCTATTACACCACCAAAAGAATACAGTAATGCTCCAAAGTCAGAATCCATGGAACAGGGTATCCTTGAAATGTCTGAAAAAGAATTCCATGCAATGATCTTAAGAAAACTTGAAAAATAAAGGAAGACTCAATTAGAGAACACAATGAAAAAAGAAAAAATATCCAGAATATGAAGGAGGAAATCTACAAAGAGATTAATACCTTAAAAAAGAGTGGAGCAGTACTTCTAGAAATGAAAGATTCACTCAATGAAATAAAAAACATGACTGATAGCTTGAGCAGCAGGGCAGAACAAGCAGAAGAAAGAATCTCAGAGCTTGAAGGTGGTCTTTTTGAAATAACTCAGGCAGACAAGAAAAAAATAAAAAAGAATTAAAAATAATGAGGAAAATCTAAGAGAGATAGCAGACAACCTCAAGTGCTC
>NW_007732397.1:73505-76569 GCF_000696425.1 Galeopterus variegatus | reverse complement strand
GTTTCTACACAACACAGATCCACCAGGTCTCTGGAGAGCCAGAAACACCTATAAAGTCAACCATTAATCCCTGAGCTGCACAAAAATCCTTCCCTAGGGAAACAGCAGCAAAGCATCAATTTAACTCAACCACACAGCTCAAGTACTGGTTCCCACAGGATGTTTCCCCATTTTAGAAGTAAGCAAAGGACAAAAAATTAGTTCTGGCACAGTCTCACCACCAGCACCTTGGGGCCTGCCTGGGAACTGGAGGCTTGGAGCCAAGGATCAGACCCCACTTCCACATCCAGGCACACTGCCAGCACCTTGGGGCCTGCTCAGGGACCTAAGGCATGGAGAAGGGGACCGGATTTTCCTCCCACTACCAGGCACACCAAGCCAGCACCTCGGGGCCCATCCAGGGACCCAAGGCATGGAGAAAGGGCCCGTATTCCCCTCCCACAACCAGACACACTGCACCAGCATCTCAGGGCCCATCTGGGGACCAGAGGCATGCAGAAGGGGACCAGACACAACCCACAACCAGGCACACTGACAGCCAGGGAGCATGTCAAAAACATCACCTCCATGTGGGTGGCCCACCATAGCTACCACAATAACCATGGCTACTGCAAAAGTGACTAGACACCACAGCCACCATGCAGATGGTCCACCAATCACTGAAGGGCATTAACACAAGTAGAGTCACCAGCAGAGATAAAAAAGAAGAGGATGTCTCTCTCCACAAAGCCCATTTCAAAGTGACAGAAGAAGCATCTGCTNATAACCATGGCTACTGCAAAAGTGACTAGACACCACAGCCACCATGCAGATGGTCCACCAACCACTGGAGGGCATTAACACAAGTAGAGTCACCAGCAGAGATAAAAAAAGAAGAGGATGTCTCTCTCCACAAAGCCCATTTCAGAGTGACAGAAGAAGCATCTGCTCTATGATAATATTGGGGGACCTGATCACATCTCTCAGCATTGGACAGATCATCTAGGCAACAAATTAACAGAGTAACCATTATTCTTTCAGAAGGAAAGAAGAAATCTATGGTAAATAGGGGGAGGGGGAAGGGAATAGGGGAGGGGGAGAGACTGGACAATGGCATAAAGAATGATTACTATTTGTAATGATATATATGCTAGTAATATTGATTTGACCAACATATCTCAATGTTGAACCCTTATAATATGTATAATTAATTTTGATACAACAAATAAGATTATTTTTTTAAAAAAAACCACACTGAGATACTACTTTACACTCACTAGGATGGCTGTAATAAAAGAATTAACAAGTGTTTGGGAGGATGTGGCTCATAGATTGCTGGTGGGAATGTAAAATGGTACAGCTTCTTTGGAAATACTTTGGCAGTTCCTCAAAATGTTAAAAGTAGAGTTACCATATGACCCAAGAAAATGAAAACATATGTCCACATAAAAACTTGTACATGAGTGTTCATAGCAGTTTTATTCATAATAACCTAAAAGTAGAAACAACCCAGATGTTCATCAGCTGATGAATGAATAAATAAAATGTGGTATATCAATACAATGAAATGTTTTTGAGTAATAAAATTGATGTACTGATTCATGCTACAACATGGATGAAACTTGTATAAATAAATAAATAAATTCACAAAGCTCAAAGACAAAGAGAGAATTCTACAAGCAGCAAGAGAAAAGTGTCAGGTCACTTACAGGGGAACCTGCATCAAACTAACAGCAGACTTCTCAACTGAAACCCTACAGGCCAGAAGGAAGTGGAATGATATATTCAAAATACTAAAAGAAAAAAATTGCCAGCCAAATTTACCCAGCAAGGCTCTCCTTCAGAAATGAGGAAGAAGGGCCAGCCCGGTGGCGCACTGGATAGTGCGCTGCTTGGGAAGCACGGCGGCGCTCCCGCCCGAGGGTTCGGATCAAAGACACATACACAAATAGATTCTAAAAATATCTTCTCTGAGACACACTATTGTCAAATTGGCAAAGCTGAAAGACAATGAGGGAATCTTAAAAGCAGCAAGATGGAAGAATCAAGTCACCTGTAAATGAGCCCCTATCAGACTAACAGCAGACTTCCCAACAGAAACTCTAAAGGCCAGGAGAAAATAGGATGATATATTTAAAAGAAAAACGCTGCCAGCCAAGAATACTATACCCATCAAGGCTATCCCTCAGAAATGAGGAAGAAATAGTGTATTTCCAGACAAACAAAAGTTGTAGGAATTCACCACCACATGACCAGCCCTGCAAGAAATTCTCAAGGGAGTCATTCAAATGGAATCTGAATAATGGTGACCACTATCACAAATACACAAAAAAGAGTAAAACCCACTGTTAAAACAAAAATGCCAGCAAGAAAGAGAAAGAAGCTAAATCATCCTACCTTAAATTCCCAACTAACAGTGTGGAAGAGAAATAAAAAGGAAAATAATGATCAAAAGATATTTAAACCATCTAAACAAGAAGCAATTAAATGACAGGAATTAAGCAACACTTGTAAATAAATACCCTAAATGTGAATGGACAAAACTCCCCATTCAAAAGACACAGACTGGCTGATTGAATTAAAAAGCTAGATCCAAGTATATGCTGTCTTCAAGAGACCCACCTCACCTGTAGAGACACAAATAGACTAAAAGTGAAGGGATGGAAGAAGAGACACCATGCTGATGGAAACCAAAAATGAGCAGGAGTAGCTATTCTTACATTGGGCAAAATAGACTTTAAGCCAAAAATCATAAAAAGAGATGAAGAAGGCCACTATATAAAGATAAAGGGATCTATCCAGCTAGAAGACATAACAATCATAAACATGTATGTACCCAATACTGGAGCACCCAGATATATAAAGCAAGCACTCTTAGACCTAAAGAAAGAAATAGGACCTAATACATTAATAGTGGGTGATCTGAACACCCCTCTCTCAGTATGGGACAGATCTTCCAGGCAACAAGGAGACACAGGATTTAATCTACACCTTACACCAACTGGGCTTGGTAGATATATACAGAACATTTCACCCAAAAACTAAAGAATACACTTTCTTCTCATCAGCTCATGGTACATTCTCC
>NW_007732397.1:70750-73431 GCF_000696425.1 Galeopterus variegatus | reverse complement strand
CACAGAGGGATAAATACCACATGTGCTCACTCATATGTGGGAGCTAAGAGAGAAAGAAAGATGGAAAGAAAGATCACAGTAGTGCATTGGTCTTACAGAGGGAGGGAACATTCCTAGGAGTACAAAGTGGACTGGGGGAGAAAGTTGGGGGGGAGGGAGATTGGGGGATAATTGGGTGGGGGACATGCGGTACAAAAGTAATTTCTGGTAATGGGTATGCTGCCAGTAGGAATCTAGCCCTCTCATCATGGGCACAAGGGGTGACAATTAGCTTTGTATCTCATGACATTCATAATAAATAGAAAGAGAGAGAGAGAGAGAGAGAGAGAGAGAGAGAGAGAAAGAAAAATTCAACTATTAAAAAAAACCAGACATGAAAGAGGAGACATTACAGCTGATACCACAGAAATACAAAGAATCATTAGAGCCTATTGTAAACAACTATACACCAACAAATTTGAAAACCTGGAGGAAATGGATAAATTTCTGGACACATACAAATTACTAAGACTGAACCAAGAAGAAAAATAGAAAACCTGAACAGACCAACAACAAGCAATGAGATTAAAGCAGTAATGAGCAGTCTCCCAACAAAGAAAAGCACAGGACCAAATGGCTTTACTGCTGAATTCTACCAAACTTTTAAGAAGAGTTAATACCAATACTCTTCAAACTATTCTAAAAAATTGAAATGGAGACCATTCTTCCAAAGTCATTCTATGGAGCCAGCATCACTCTGATACTGAAACCAGACAAAGATACAATAACAAAAAAGGAAACTGCAGGCCAATGTCTCTGATGAGCATTGATGCAAAAATCCTCAGCAAAATATTAGCAAACAGAATATGGCAATACATCCAAAAAATTATACACCACGATCAAGTGGGATTCATCCCAGGGATGNTGAAAAAGCATTTGACAAAATTCAACATCCCTTCATGATGAAGACTCTCAACAAATTAGGTTTAGAAGAAAAACATCTCAACATAATAAAAGCCATTTATGACAAGCCCACTGTCAGTATCATTCTGAATGGGGAAAAACTGAAGGCCTTTCCCTTAGGAACAGGAACAAGACAAGGATGCCCACTCTCACCACTTCTATTTAACATAGTACTAGAAGTACTAGCCAGAGTAATCAGGCAAGAGAAAGAAATAAAAGGAATCCATATTGGAAAAGATGAAGTCAAACTTTCTCTGTTTGAAGAAGACATGATACTATATATAGAAAAACCTAAAGACTCTATCAAAAAACTCCTAGAGCTGGCTAATAACTTCAGTAATGTTTCAGGATACAAAATAAATGCCCCCAAATCAGTAGCATATATATACTCAAATAATGAATTAACAGAAAGAGAAATAAAGAAAGTAAGACCATTTACAATTGTTACCAAAAAATAAGATACCTAGGGATCAATTTAACCAAGGAGGTGAAAGACCTCTACAATGAGAACTACAAACCACTTCTGAAAGAAATTAAAGAAGACACAAAAAGATGGAAAGATATTCCATGCTCTTGGATTGGAAGAATCAACATTGTTTAAATGTCTATACTACTCAAAGCAATTTACATATTCAATGCAATCCCCATCAAAATACCAATGACATTCTTCACAGAAATGGAAAAAACAATCTCATCCTTCATACAGAACAACAAAAGACCCTGAATAGCCAAAGCAATCAAACAAAAGACCCCAAATAGCCAAAGCAATCCTGAGCAAAAAAAATAAAGCTGGAGGCATTACACTACCTGACTTCAAATTATACTACAAAGCTATTGTAACAAAAACAGCATGGTACTGATATAAAAATAGACATTCAGACCAGTGGAGTAGAATTGAGAACCCATAAATCATGCCTCAGGCTTATAGCCATCTGATATTGGACAAAGGCAACAAAAATCTACATTGGAGAAAAGACTGCTTCTTCAACAAGTGGTGCTGGGAAAACTAGATGTCCATATGTAGAAGAATGAAACTAGATATGCATCTCTCACCATACACTAAAATCAACTCAAAATGGATTAAAGACTTAAGTCTAAGACCTGAAACTGTAAAATTACTAAGGGAAAATACAGGTGAAACACTTCAGCAATTAGGCCTGGACACAGGCTTTATGAACATGAGCCCAAAAGCACAAGCAGCCAAGGAAAAAATAAACGAATGAGGCAATATCAAACTAAAAAGCTTCTGCACAGCAAAGGAAGCAATCAACAGAGTGAAACAACAATCTACAGAGTGGGAGAAAATTTTTGCTAATTATGCATCTGACAAGGGATTAGTAATCCAGAATATACATAGAACTCAAGCAATTACACAGTAAAAAATCAAATAACCCAATTAAAAAATGGGCAAAGGAGCTGAATAGACATTTTTCAAAGGAAGACATACAAATGGCCAACAGATACATGAAAAAATGCTCAACATCACTAATCATCAGTGAAATGCAAATTAAACCTACATTGAGATACCACCTCACCACTTTTAGATTGGCTATAATAAAAAGATGGTGAATAACAAATGCTGATGAAAGTGTGGAGAGAGGGGAACACTCCTACACTATTGGTGGGACTATAAATTAGTACAACCACTATGGAAAACAGTATGGAGGTTTCTCAAACAACTACAGATAGATCTTCCACATGATCCAGCAATTCCTCTTCTGGGTGTATATCCAGAGGAA
>NW_007732397.1:59059-70099 GCF_000696425.1 Galeopterus variegatus | reverse complement strand
ATGGTTTTAGTAAAGTTGCAAGATACAAAACCTACATGCAAAAATCAGTAGCATTTTTATACTCCAATAACAAACTAGCAGAAAAAGAAATAAAGAAAACAAGCCCATTTACAATAGTCACCAAATAAATAAATGAATAAAATACCTGGGAGTCAATTTAACCAAGGAAGTGAAAGATCTCTACAATGAGAACTACAAATCACTGCTGAAAGGAAGTGAGAAGGATACAAAAAGATGGAAAGACACTTCATGTTCTTGGATTGAAAGAATTAACACTGTGAAAATGTCCATACTACCCAAAGTGATCTGCAGATTTAATGTAATCCTTATCAAAATACCAATAATATGCTTCACAAAAATAGAAAAAACAATCCTAACTTTCATATAGAACAACAGAAAACACTGAACAGCCAAAGCAATCCTGAGCAAAGATAAATAAATAAAGCTGGAGTCTGTAGTAACCAAAACAGCATGGTACTGGCATAAAAACAGACATTCCAAATAATGGGACAGAAAAGAGAACACGGAAATCAACCCACAGACATACAGCCAACTGATTTTTGACAAGGGCACCAAGAACATACATTGGGGAAAAGACAGCCTCTTCAATAAATGGTGCCTGGAAAACTGGACATCCATATGTAGAAGAATGAAACTAGACCTGTATCTCTCGCCATATACCAAAATCAACTCAAAATGGATTAAAGACTTAAATATAAGACCTGAAACTCTAAAACTCTTAAAAGAAGACATAAGGAAAACACTTCAGGAAACAGGACTGGGCAAAGACTTTATGAATAAGACCCCAAAAGCACAGACAACAAAAGAAAAAATAAACGGGATTATATAAAACTGAAAAGCTTCTGCACAGCAAAAGAAATGGTTAACAGCAAAAGAATAACTTACAGAATGGGAGAAAATATTTGCAAATGATGCATCCAACAATGGATTAATATCCAGAATATACAAATCACTCAAACAACTTAACAGTAAAAAAAACAAGTAACCCATTTTAAAAATGGGCAAAAGAGCTGAATTAGCCATTTCTCAAAGAAAGATATACAAATGGCCAATGGACACATGAGAAAATGGTCAACATCACTCAGCATCAGGGAAATGCAAATCAAAACCACAATAAGATATCATCTCACCCCAGTTAGACTGGCCATTATCAAAAAGACTGAGAATAACAAATGCTGGTGAGGATGCAGAGAAAGGGGAACTCTCCTACACTGTTGGTGGGACTGTAAATTGGTGCAGTCATTGTGGAAAACAGTATGGAGATTCCTCAAACAACTGCAGATAGAACTGCTATAAGATCCAAAAATTCCACTGCTGGATATATACCAAAAGGAATGGAAATCATCATATCAAAGGGATACCAACACTCCCATGATCATTGAAGCTCTATTTACAACATTGAGTTGAAACCGATGTGAATGTCCATCGACAGATGACCGGATAAGGGAAATGTGTATATACACACAATGAAATGCCACTCTGCCATAAAAAAGAATGGAAATCTGCCATTCATAATAACATGGATGAACTTAGAGAAAATTATGTTAAGTGAAATACACGAGGCACAGAAAGAGAAATATTGCATGTCTTCATTCATAAGTGGGAGCTAAAATATAAACAAATAAATAAAAAAAGAAAGAGAGATACAACAATCAGAATAATTTGTTGAACTTTCAAAAGGAGAGAACAGACTGAGGCCAACTGTGGTGGGAAAGGGGGAGCAGAATGGGGGGTTGGTACGAAATTGGTAAAGCCACAAAAAATGATTGCAATGTGTAAGGTTGAATACACTAACTATCCTGATTTGAGCATCACATATTACACACAGGTATTGATATTCAATGCTGTACCCCACAGATGTGTATAATCAGTTATGTTTCAATTTTTAAAAAAGAAAAAAAAAATAAATAAATAATAAAAATAAAATAAAGAATGGGAAAAAAATGTCTTATTCTTTGAAAAGATTTTAAAAACTGATAAACCTCTAGTCAGGTTCATCAGAAAAAAAGACAGGAGACACAAACTAACATCAGAATGAAAGAGGTAAAATTACTAGCCAAGTCTACAGATATTAGAAGAATAATTATGAAAATATTATGAAAAACTTTATGCCAATAAATTTGACAACTTGAATGAAATAGACAAATTCCTTGAGAATACAACTACCAAAGCTACTGAAGAAATAGATAACTTTAATAGCCCTAAATCTGTGAAAGTATAATTATAGTTAGAACCCTTCCCACACAAAAAATTAAAAGTTGCCAGAACCAACTTCTTTAGCAGTGAATTCTATCAAAAATTTAAGAAAAAAATCATAGCAATTCAACACTAACTTTTCCAGAAAATTAAAGAGAAAACAATATTTTACAACTGATTCTATGAAGCCATTATTTTGACAGCAAAACCAGGCAAAGACATCAAAAGAAAAACCTACAGATCAATATCCCTCATGAACATAAATGTAAAAATTCTTAACAAAATTTTAGTAAATCAAATTCAACAATATAAAAATAAGATAATGCATCATGGCCAAATGGGATTTGCCCAGTAATGCAAGGTTGGTTTAATACTAAAAAATCAATCCACATAAATTTTTTAAAAACTAAAAAGAAAAAAAAAATTACCATATCATCATCTTATTAGACAGCACAAAGGAATTTGACAAAGTCAACATCCATTCCTGATTTTTTTTTAAAAAAGCTTTCAACAAATTAGGAATCAAATGGAACTTTCTTAAGGGCATCTACAAAAAATCTACAAATAACAACATGCATGATGTTTAAGATAGAATGTTTTCCCTCTAAGATCGAGAACAAGACAAAAATGTCCATTCTCACTGCTTCTACTCAACATTGAACTGGAAGTTCTAGCCAGTACAATAAGGCAAAGAAAAGCAACAAAGCATATTTAGATTGGAAAGGAAGAATTAAAATTGCCTTTCTTCACAGATGACATTACTGTCTATGTAGAAAATTTGACAGAATCTACAGAAAAGCTACTAAAACTAGTAAGTGTTTGGCAAAGTTGTAGGATACCAGATCAACAACAAAAATCATGTGTATTTTGATGTATGAGTGATGGACAATTGAACATGTACAGCATTTATAATACCATCAGGAAATATGAACTAATAATAAATCTGGAAAAAAATATGGAAAACCTGTACACAGAAACAAAAAATCTGAAAGAAATTAAAGAAAACAAATAAATGGAGAGACAGTGTTTGTGGGTTGGAAGATTTAATATAGTTAAGATGTCAGTTCACCACAAATTTATCCATAGATTTGATGTAATCCCGTTCAAAATTCTAGCAGGCTTTTCATATAGGACTGGACAAACTGATTCTATATTTCATACAGAAATGAAAAGGATTAGACTAGCCAGAACAATATTGAAAACAGTAATTAAAGTTGGAGGACTAACACAACCTAATTTCAAGACTTACTATAAAGCCATAATAAGATAGGGTGGTATTGGCATAAATATAGAAAAATAAATCAATGGAACAAAATAGAGAGTCCAGAAATAAATCTATACATTTTAGCAAGTAATTTTCAACAAAGTTGTAAGAATACTTTGGTGAAAAAAGAAGAGTCTCTCTCTTTTTCTTTTTGCAATGAATAAATGAATTTTTATTTATTTTTTCTGCAACCTAATATTAATAGTTTTAATAGCGAATATACTGATAATAAAAAAACAATAACTGAGTTTTGGAAATGACATAGTGTATATGGAAGCATTATTACATTTTCTAACAAAAAAGCAGGATATGTTCTCTTTTATAGGAAGAGTATTTATACTGATGCTACTGTTGGAAGCAGAAAAACCATCCTAGTTGTTTTGATTTTTTTTTTTTTTTTTTTTTTTTGGATAGTAAGAAGAGTTTTTGAAGGAACACTGCTGGAACAATTGGATACCCATATGCGAAAACTAATAAAAATACAATAAAGTTTGATCAATGTTTCATACTGTATAAAAAAATAAGTCAAAATAATTATAGGCCTAAATACAAAACCTAAGACTGTAAAACTTTTAGATGAAAAATCACAATGAAAACTTTTGTGACCTTGAATTAGAGGCAGAGATTTTTTGGATACTACAGCAAAAGCATTATCCATGTAAGAATAAATTGATAAATTGAACTTGATCAAAGTTTAAAACTTCTGTTCTTCAAAAGAAGCAGTTAAGAAAATGAAAAGAGAAGCCACAGAATAGGAGAAATATTTTCAAATCAAACATCTGACCACAGATTTTATCCAGAATGTGTATTAAAAATTTACAAAACTCAATAATAGAAACACTCTTATTTTAAAGACTGGGTAAAAGATTTGAACAGATATCTCACCAAAGAAAATATACAGATGGAAAATAAGCACATGAAAAGATGCTCAACATCATTAGTCATTAGGGAAATGCAGATTGAAACCATAGTGAGATACCATTACACACCTGTTAGAATAGCTAAAATAAAAAGACTAAAGATTCCAAGTGTTGCTGAGAA
The DNA here is from genome assembly GCF_000696425.1 of Galeopterus variegatus. Taxonomy (NCBI): domain Eukaryota; kingdom Metazoa; phylum Chordata; class Mammalia; order Dermoptera; family Cynocephalidae; genus Galeopterus; species Galeopterus variegatus. The sequence goes on along the minus strand of NW_007732397.1, from coordinate 65,577 downwards.
TGTGGAGGTCCTTAAACTCTCATACATTACTGGTAGAAACTAAAATAGTACAACCACTCTGGAAAACAGTTTACCAGTTTCTTAAAAAATTAAATACACACCTACCATATGATCCAGTCATTCCACTCAGGTATTTAGAAGAGAAATGAAAGCATACACCCTACAGAGACTCACATACAAATGATCACAGAGCTTTATTTGAAATAGCCCCAAACTGGAAACAACCCAAAGGTCCACCGGCAGGTGAATGGACAAATAAATTTTGGAATATCCGTACAGTGGAATACTCCTCAACACTAAAATCTAGCGAATTACCAATACATGCAACAAATGCATGTTGAATGAATTTCAAAATAATTATGCCGACTGAAAGAAGACAGGCAAAAAAGAATATATCCTATATGACTCCATTTAAATAAATTCTAAGAAATGTAAACTAATGTATAGTGACAACCATATCAGTAGTTGGGAGGGATGGTGGGAGAAGGAGCAAAAGGGAGGGATTACAAAAGAGCACGTGAAGACATCTAGGGATGAGGGATGTGTTCATTACCTTGATGGTGGTGATGGATCCGCAGGTGTATACAAATGTCAAAACGTATCAAATCATACACTTTATGTATAAGTTATTTGTCTTAGGTCAATTAATCCTCAATAAAATGTTAAAAAATAATATGTAAATTATTGAAAATGTTTAGAGATAGATATATACTGGAAGAATCTGCACCTAACTATTAACAATGATTTCCTCAGGGGATGGAACACACTCGAAGGAGGAGGGATTTGAATAAAGGCACACTTTACCTATACATGGGTATCATTGAAATCTTTTACAAAAAGAATGCATTCATGAGTTACTTGTGTAGTTTTTATCATTAACAGTTTTGAAAATATAGCCAAAGGCAGCAGCAAACTGCTCTTCCCACTGCTGAGAAAAACCATTGTGGTTTCGGGTCAAAAGATAAATGAAAACGTAGAGGCTGTCACTCCACTACCTCATGGTAAAAATAGGCATGCAGGAGCTGGGATGCAAATCTTTCTCTTTAGAAATGATTTGAAGGTGAAGAGTTATTTTTATAAAGAGTCTCAGAGTTCCACACTCCATAAAGAAACTACACCATTTATAAAGTGTTAATATATGTGCTTTGGGGGGTGAGGTGGAGAAAAACATCCAGTGAGAAAACGGGACTGTATGGAAAGAAGGAGGGAAAGGAGGAGAGGAATAAAAAGGGATGAAGGAAGAGGAGAAAGAGACACAACGATGAGGAGGAGGAGGAAGAGGACGGTGACTACGATTATGGCAACAGTGATGATGAAGAAGGAGACAGAGAAGCAGGAGATTGTGCTTGATGATGAGGAGGAGGAGGAGGAAGAGGACAGTGACTACGATTATGGCAACAGTGATGATGAAGAAGGAGACAGAGAAGCAGGAGATTGTGCTGATTGGTGATGATGATGGGGGTAGTGGTGATGTACTGATTTTACCTATCTTTTATTAACTATTGTGGGTTAGCTTCTAAAATTACAGAGCATGGTAACAATGCACAAGGGGCATAGAGGTTTACGAGTTTGTGGCAGGAGGCTCAAAAACCTGGATACTTGAACTCAGCTAAAGACAACTCAAAAATCCCATCCCAAAGTGAGTCCTACTTTTCATTAACCCACCCACCTTATCCACACTATCACTGGGGTTTGCAGATAAAGCCCATAATAACCTGAGTCTGCTATGACACCCCAAAAAGCACAAGTCATTACTCTCACTCCCCTTGCACCAGCAAGTTTGCTCATTTGCAACAATGTTTCCCAAAATTTGTCTTTGTTTGTCACACACCTTATGCATTACTTGGAACTGTTTATTCAAAGGTATAATTACAAATATACTAATATTTTATCCAGTCTTCTCAGGTCATTAATAATAATGTTTATAGCAACACATATGATAATAATAATGATTATACCTAAGAACACAATGATTAAAACCAGCACATGGGAAAGACTGGTTGGGTGTTATCTCATTTAGTCCATATAACCTATAAGATAGGTACTGTTACTACCCTTATCTTACAGAGTATGAGAATGAAACTTTGAGAAGTAACTAGTCCAGTGCTACACAGCTAGAAAGAGGCAGTCAGGACTTGAACAAAGTGTGGCTCTATGTGGATCCAAAGGAAAAGTTGGGACAGGCACAAAAAAGGAAAAACAGATTTTGTAAATTAGGTATGCAAGCTGGGGCAAGTGCAGAAAGGTCAGCTGAGGCCTATGCCCAATATCATAGTAGGCATGGATCTGAGTAATAGTGTAGGAGCAAAGGAAATTTTTCTCTCCCCCTCTGAAGGTTGGAGTCTTTAGGTCTGCTGAAATCAACTGGCAATAGATAGATGAACAGGAGAAAAAGCATAAAAATTTATTAGTATGCATGAGGACACTAAAACTGGTGGTTTTAACTAAGAAATCAAAATTTGTCTTTTTTTCTGTTTACTCTTTGCCTTGCCAGCANGATAATAATAATGATTATACCTAAGAACACAATGATTAAAACCAGCACATGGGAAAGACTGGTTGGGTGTTATCTCATTTAGTCCATATAACCTATAAGATAGGTACTGTTACTACCCTTATCTTACAGAGTATGAGAATGAAACTTTGAGAAGTAACTAGTCCAGTGCTACACAGCTAGAAAGAGGCAGTCAGGACTTGAACAAAGTGTGGCTCTATGTGGATCCAAAGGAAAAGTTGGGACAGGCACAAAAAAGGAAAAACAGATTTTGTAAATTAGGTATGCAAGCTGGGGCAAGTGCAGAAAGGTCAGCTGAGGCCTATGCCCAATATCATAGTAGGCATGGATCTGAGTAATAGTGTAGGAGCAAAGGAAATTTTTCTCTCCCCCTCTGAAGGTTGGAGTCTTTAGGTCTGCTGAAATCAACTGGCAATAGATAGATGAACAGGAGAAAAAGCATAAAAATTTATTAGTATGCATGAGGACACTAAAACTGGTGGTTTTAACTAAGAAATCAAAATTTGTCTTTTTTTCTGTTTGCTCTTTGCCTTGCCAGCAATGTCCCATTAACAAGCTGTTTGCATAAAACTGTGGATCCAGGCATAGTTGGAATATTTGAGTCAACATCATAAGACCTTTCTTCTTGCCCTTTTCCTTAACATAACATCTCTGATAATGTTATAGATAGTTTGTCTAAGATATTTTTCAGAACCCTTGGAGTCAAACCAGTCCAAACTGACTGCACCCACCGACCTCTCATTTGAGCTTGCATGGGTGTCCAATGGATGACCTTTTAACATGAGAAAGCTGAAAACTCCTCCTTTGGATCATGCTAATGTCTCTATTTTTTGAACATGCAACCCATGAAGAGGCATCAGATGGCTTGCACCTGCACAGATAACTGAAGAACTTTCTCAGACCCCTTACGCAATTATTGCCCTACATGATCCTCACTACTCCAACACACTCCCCATAAACATCTCTAGCTCCCTGCTATCAAGGAGGCAAATTTGAGATTATTCTCCTGTCTTCATGCTTGGCTGTCTCACAAATAAACCTTTTTCTCTGCTGCAAAGACCAATGTCTCAGTGTATTGGCTTGCTGCACGTGGGGCACCAAGCCCCATTCAGCTACAGCATCCCAGGAAGGTGAGTATCCAATAACCCAGTGACATTCAGAAGATTGTATGCCCTTCTTCAAAGGGCAGAGGGAAGTAGCAGATGTAGACAGTTTCAGAGGAGCAGTAAATGATTTTCAGGAGAGTTGATGTTGGGAAAATAGAATGGTTTGGTCCAGTTGGGTGTGGTTCAGCATTCTTTGTAAGCAAATTGTGTGTGTGCATGTGTGGAGTTAGTGCGCATGCATGCCAATGAGTCTTTTCAGTTTTGTTGTTATTCATGTGTTCTTGAGAGGGAGAGAGAGAGAGGAGTTTCAGTGAAGCAGGCAGGTGGGCGTTAGCCTCAGGTGTCCACAAGGCATGGCCATGCTTTCCAACCTATGGCTCCAAGGACCTTTTGGCCACTTACCTAGCTCATGGACCTACGTGAAGGCATCTGCTGACACAGCCTGGTGAGTGTAGGGTCTGGTGACCCAGCCTGGCATATGAAGGGTTTGTGACCCAGTCTATGAACAGGCTTGAGGGGTCTGTGAGCTCCAGACCCAGCCCTAGCTTGGCAATTGGCCCAGTCAGTACAGGATTACCGGCAGGTAAAAGAGCACCACAACTGGCATAGTCATGGTTGAGTAACTTTACAATCAGCATCATGAACAGGAATAAGAGAGCTAGACAATTGGTGTAGTCAGCAGGATTGTGCCAAATAGCCTGCAACAGGATTCTGAGCAATTACAGCAGCCAAAAGCCATTGGAAGAAGGGGAGGAAATGTGGCTGTCCTTGAGCATGTGGTGCCCAGTGGCCACTTTTCTGCTGACTGGCACCTGGCTATTGCTCACTACGCTGCAAACTGACCAAGATTTGTGGCAGAAAGCAGAGTCCTTGGAAGCACGGATGAATGTCCTGAAGGACAATGTGCAGCGACTGGCCACTACTGCCCCTCACACCAGGGAAGACGACCAACTCAGTGGTGAGTTGGGGAAAACCGTGCGTCTCCATGCATGACCTGTTGTGCACGAGAAAATGAGACGGTAAAGCAACAGAAACAGGGAGAGCCCCTGGCTGTTGCAACTATGAGACCTAGGGGTGGATGGTGTAATTTGCTTTAGAGACAATGTAGTAAACGCATGTTGTGTTTGTCTGAAGGCAAAAGGCTCAGAGGGTGCCACTTAAACCCGATGGCCAGCTGGGTGCCATAAAACCTGAGAACAGAGTACCATATGCAGATGGGCAGATGACCCAAGGATGGGTGCCACTGCAGAATTTCAAGTATGTTTTCACCTGGAGAAAGGTGGAAAAGTTAGTCTCTGTTACTACTGCTTGTCTCTGAGGCAGCGGCTACAGAATGGCCACGGATATGCACAAGGGCGAGGCAGCCACTCCTTGATGGACTGAGTGAGTAGCCGGTGTAAGCTGAGCTGACTGAAGTAATTCAAAAGCTGGAGAAAAATGCAAGGGTGAAGCAGATAAATTGTTTGCTAAAGACGTTATCTTGGAGGTGAGGCAGCCAAATGCTATGAGCCAAGACAATGGGGAAAACAGCCCTAAAGGCATTTGAGAAGTCTGGATGGGTGCCCCACCCATCACAGGCCCTGAGGGAGTTTGAGAAGTTTGAGAGAGCACCCCTCCCATCCTAGGAGAACTGAGTTGTCCTAGACTACAGACCTGAGGTGTCATTGCCCTCAGCAAACTATTCCCTGCATCCCAGCTGCTCTGGCCAGAGCATTCCTGCCTCAGCACCTCTGAAGAAAAAAAGCTGAAAACCTTGGTGGTGCTCATGTTGTGTTAAGTTTGCAGGCCAGCAGTATGTGAGAAAAGTCGAGGTGTGGCAACCTCTACCTAGATTTCAGAAGACATGTGAAAAAACCTGGGGGACTCAGGCAGAGACCTGCTGCAGGGGTGGAGCCGCTGCAGAAGTCATCCGTGGAGCAGTGTGGAGCAGAAAAGTGGTGTCGGAGCCCCCACAGAGAACCCCCACTGAGGAAATGCCTAGTGGAGCCAGGATGGTGGGACTGCTGCCAGGATCCCAGAACCATGGGGCTGCTGACAGCATGCAGTGCCAGCCTGAAAAAGCTGCAGGCACCAGGGCAGCTCAATGGGCTGCACTTGGCAGAGCTGTAGGAGCAAGGTTGTCCAACGCTTTAGGGGTCCAGGTGCCCCAGTGTGCTTAACATTTGCCCCGTTTGGGTTTTGGATTTGTTTGGGGACTGTTTTTCCTTTCCACTCCTCCCTTCTGGAATGAGAATGTGAACCCAATGTCTGTCCCACTGTATCTTGGAAATAGATAAACTTGGTTTTGACTCTTTACAGGTTCACAGCTGGAAAGACTTTTGCTTTTGGTCTCAGATGAGACTGTGGACTTAGGACTTTTGAGTTGGTGCTGCAACAAACTAAAGACTTTTGGGACTGGGATGGAATGTGTAGTATGTAAATGTAAGGGTCATTTATCATCGCTAAGGGAACATCGGGGAAGAATCTGAATGCATAGATTGTACGGGGAGGACCCTGAAAGGGTGGATTGTTGGGAAAATAGAATAGTTTGGTCAGGGCCCTGGCCTCGGGTCCAGTTGGGTGTGGTTCAGCATTCTTTATAAGCAAATTGTGTGTGTGTGTGCGTGTGTGTGTGTGTGTGTGTGTGGTGTTAGTACACATGCACACCAATGTGTCTTTTTAGTTTTGTTGTTATTTGTGTGTTCTTTAGAGAGAGAGGGACACGGAGAGAGGAGTTTCAGTGAAGCAGGCAGGTGGGCGTCAGACTCAGGCTTCTGCCCAGCATGGCTATGCTTTCCAACCTACGACTCCAAGGACTTTTTGGCTGGTTACCTAGCTCACAGACCTGCATGAAGGGGTCTGGTGACCCAGCCTGGCATGTGTGGGGTCTAGTGACCCAGCCTAGCATATGAAAGGTT
>NW_007732397.1:54007-58319 GCF_000696425.1 Galeopterus variegatus | reverse complement strand
TATATAATTTCAGGGAGGAGATCAGAGACAATTGTGTTCCTCATTAGAGGATCCAGTCTCTAGGTATAAATGAAGATCAGAGAACAGCCTCACCCATCCAGTGTCTGCTGATCCCCAAGTGCCTTTAAGTTAAAATAATCAGCACACCAAGGTACCCTATTTTGGGGTGATATTCTGTGGACCCCTTCAGTAGACAGCCCCAGGGACAAGAATGAGATGACATAGAGCCAGTGGCCTTCTGGGATAAGATTTTATTCAACATTTCAGGGACAAAGCCAACTTCAAAGTATGAGCAAAAAATAAGTCAAAAAGAAGTAACTGGAATTATTGACTGGATTAGAAGATGTGAGGAAGGGTATACTAAGGAGCTAGGATGGTAGTAGTCATGGTGAGGAGAAGAAATTGTGTGTGAGTTGGGAGGACATTTTGATAAAAGCCCAGGATCCTGGCAACTTGCACCACAGGTGACATAAGACCAGAGGGGCCACCAAACTGATCTATGAGTGTAACTGTGAATCACCATCTAGAAATGGAATTCAAGCCACAGAAATAAACAAGATCACCAAGAATGGTCACAAGAGCAAGGCGTGAAAAATAATAGACATAATTTTTTTCCATCCTTGTGAATACCTGAATTCTATCCACAGATCCCTTGAGAGTCCATGGGCCCCAGCCTGCTTTAGATGGGTAGTGATGCAGAAACTCTCTAAGTCATTAGTTCCAAGAGCATATGTTAAAATAAACCTATTTGTTGAGTTCCTTGAGGGTAAAGTTAGTGCTTTATTTATCTTCGAAACACTGGTATCCAACTACTCCATGGCATACAGTAGAGGCACAATAAACATACCAGTGGTATATCTGCAGTGTTCAAGACACTAGCAGAATAGGAGCAGGGTACCAGAACTTGCAGTTTATGTAGAACCAAAATTAGGATCATTGGCAATTGGAAAATGCTGGAAAAATGACAAACTTGAATGGTTGGAAAAAAAGGGGAGGGGGGTAAACTAGTCTAGATAAATACAGAAAACAAAGGACTAGGGAGTGGGGAACAGAATCACTCAGGAATAAGTCTCCACTTACCACTCCTTGATAAAACTCAGTGCTCTTTTTTCTTGTGCAAGCTTTCAAAGTGACTTAACACAAAATTCTCCACCACATCTAGTACGTGAGGAAGCAGACCTTTTCCCTTAAAAGGTATCCACTGGGAGATAAAAATCTGTCTGATTTGATCTTCAGCAAGAGACTCACATTTTTAGTATTGCTGGTGGGAGATCAGCTCTTCCTCCCTCAGGATGCTACATCTCAATGGATATTGTAGAGCCCTGTCTCCCCCCCCAAAGAAAAGGTCCCCCCATTGCACCTGAAGCCTCTATGCCACAACCTTCATGCAAATTACACAGATACGCAAAAAAGCTTCCCACAAAGTGTGTTGTTTCCTTTTCTGAGGTAGAAACCACATTCCCTCCACATGTCAGTGGCCCTGGGCCCAGAAGGCACACTTCTTTGTGGTGCCCTCCAACAGGGTGGGGAGTACGGACATGGTAATTACCTTAGAAAATGTTTTTTCCCTGTATTTGGTCTCAGAAAAATAACACATTGCCTTTCTTTCCACGCGTCTCACGGAATTATGTAAATAGACCCAAAGCAAACCAGTTTAAATGATTATAAAATGGATTTCTAACTGATATGTCTTGCCAGACAAGAATACTAAAAAAAAAAAAAAAAAAAAAAAAAAAAAAAAAAAAAACCTTGAACTTTCTTACTTTCTCAGCCACGAAGATGAAAGGATAAAATATTTAGTAGGGATTCCTCTCAGATGGATGATACCTTCTTAGTTAGAAACTTCACAGGCTTTGTTGACTTAATAGGGACAAAAGTCTCACTCACCTAAGGACGTATATATGGGTGATGCCTTTTTGGAGTTCTGACCATATTTTACAAAACAATTGAAGGAAGAAACTAGACATGGTGAAAGCAAAATATAAGAATGGTTCTCAAACTTTAGCACACATAAAACCACCTGGAAGGCTGTTGAAATACAGATTCCTGCACCCACCTCTCAGAGATTCTGATTCCATGAGTCTAAGGTGGAGCCCAGAGACGTTCAAGTCCCCAAGTAATGCTGATGCTGTGACACACAGACCACACTTCAAATTACACTGGCTTAGAGGAAAGAAGGGCAGATTTCTGCCCACCTCTGGCAAGCCCCGTATTATGCTGCATTTGAGGACTTCCCCTCCCAGATATACTGGGATTGTCAAACCTGGGGACCTGCCTCACCAGCTACAAGGGTGGTCATGTGACCCCAGCTGTCGAATTAGCATATCCTAAGCCCACCAAATCCAGTAATTATTCCGAAGGTGGGTTTGCAGCCAATCCAACCCCACATGGATGCTGGAAAAGGGACACTATTTCCTTTCTTCCAAGATCTTAGGTACTAAAGACCATGTAACTCTGAAGCTACAAGCGTCTTTCTTTGGAGCTAATTGAAAGAGAGTGCCTAAAATTGAACCAATACAGGGAAAAGGAAAGGAAAAGGAAGGAGGGAGGGAAGGAGAGAGAAAGAGCTGACAATGTTGTATAAGCCAGCCCTTGGATGCAGTCACTTAAAACTAGTAGACCCAAAGAGTCAAGCAAGTCTGGTGAGTCAACAAATCCCTTTTTTGAATTTTTTAACCTAAAAATTTTTGAGTTGGTGTTTCTATAGCTTGCAACAGACAGACTCCTCACTAACACGCATCCCTCCCAATGCCTACAGAAACATCATTACCTTGGGAACTCTGCCAAGGACCCCAGCACTGAGTGAAAAGAGGCACATGTGTCCTGACTTAGGTGCCTGTAATTCCATCAGTGGCATGGCCCTCCACATCTTGCTCATCCCAGCTCATACTCCACGCAAGCTTGCCAGGCTCACACTCTTCGGCCTTTGAGTGTCAGAATGGCTCTCCTTAAAGGGGCAACCCTGTTTGTCTAGTTGGTGATCCCATTTTCACTCTAGGCCAGTCCTACTACACAACTTCTTAATTCTTCAGATGGCTGGGAGGGGATTCCAGGATGCCACAGCCCTGTGCTTTGAAGATATGGCAGGACCTGACACAAGCTCATCTATTCAGATAGATCTGGTTCACTTCCTTCTGTAGAAACCACTGGTTTCTACAAGACTCACCTTAGGAGGAATACACTGAATTACCTTTTTGTGCTACAGTGTCCTCCCAGGCAAAATATCTCTAATTTTACCTGTACCTACCAACCCTGTATCCAACTTCTAACATCAAAATGGGAATACTAGCATTTTGCTGATAACCCAGGTCAGTGTTTTTGGAAGTTTCACATGCTGGCTGTTAATACTTAACAGTGAATATGTGGCTGACCCTCCAAATAGCAGCCCCTTAGTCTCTGTCCCTCCCTCTTGTACTTCCTCAGTGTAACTTCTCTTTATCTTTCCACTAAAATATTATTACATCATCATCAGTGTTGCCTCTGCTTCTCAAACTCCTTTCACCCTGTCCTCACCTCTCTGCCACAGTCAACTTCTTAATCAGTTATCCCAACCACATCGACCTCACTCTACGCTTTAGAGCCTTGTTCCTAAAATCAGGTACATAATCCTCACCCTGTGTGTCAATTTTCTTAGCCTTTAAGATACCTCCAGTTCAGTGTGTGTGGTTCAGTATGTGGGCTCTGAAGCCACACTCCCAAGGTCTGGTATCGGGTCTACCCATTATTTAGTACTTCATCTCTCTAAGTTTCGGTTTCCCCATCTGTAGAATAGAGATAATGATAATAATAGTGAGTAATTTATAGGTATTTGTTGTGAGCTTTCATTGATAATCCAAATAAAGCTTTCAACCCAGATCCAAGCACACAGAAAGCATTGCATACATAATATTAGTTACAATTATCAGTACAAAAGGATCAGAAAAATCTCACTTCCCTCATCAATTAGCCAAAAAGCAATGCTCAATTATCATACTTCACAGCACGATGTTGGCATCTTTAATCTAACACTAGAATGTTGAAATTTCATCTTGTCCATTCTTTTAACTTGGGTATGTAACCCCATGACTGACGCATTGTAGGTACTCAATAAATGTACAAAGCACCTCACATATTTTATGTAATAATTAAAACAACCCTGCAAAATAGGTGTCACTTTCCCATTTGCAAGATGAGAAGTTAGGATCAGAGAGGTTAAGTAACTTTCCCAAATGCAAAAAGCTAGGAAAAGGGGGACCTTTTCGCACTATACCAGCTTTTTCCAATCTCTTTTTGACTCATGAACACTTCTCATAAGTAAGTACACTATTGTAGG
>NW_007732397.1:51445-53653 GCF_000696425.1 Galeopterus variegatus | reverse complement strand
GAGAGGTTAAGTAACTTTCCCAAATGCAAAAAGCTAGGAAAAGGGGGACCTTTTCGCACTATACCAGCTTTTTCCAATCTCTTTTTGACTCATGAACACTTCTCATAAGTAAGTACACTATTGTAGGCCCTTAGGGATTTCCAATCATTTCAGCATTGATTAGTGACTTCTTTAAAAAAAAAAATGGGCTGACGGCCTCAGCCACACAACCCCAACATGTGCAACCAGCCCAGCGACGACCCCCAAACCACAGTAAGAAGAGCCCCGGGGTTCCTGAACTGGGGGTGGGGGACCAAGGGCTTTTGCCACACCCCCCGACATCTGCTCCCAGCCCGGCAATGACCAAGCCACTGCTGGAAGCCCCCCTGGTCTCCCCTGTGGGAATGAGGGGTATGTCACAGGCCTCAATTTCACCCCTCCTCCTTCCTCCTTCTTCCATCCCATTTCCTTCCCCTTTCCTCTCTCTCTCTCCCTCCCAACTGCTCTGCAACAGCATCATAGAATGTAGAAAAGTAATAATATTAATAAAAAAAATTTTTAATAGAAATTTTAAAATGTTCTATTATATAGCACTACAATATAAAATAGTATGCTATAAGGATCATTTTGCAGTCTTCATACTATTAAGACAAAGTGTGACTTGTCCCCATTTAACCTATGATAAAAAGCAGCACATTTACTTTATTTATAAAAGAAAAATATATGAGTTGACTTCAGGACTGAATTTTACTGAGTTGCAAGACTTCAATGAAACAAAAAAAAAACTCCTTTTATGGACTAACGTTTGGAATTCTAAGTTTTGAACTGGATTTTTTTTATCCTTATAATTATTGCTCTAAATGATAAAATGTAAGAAAAGGTTTCCGACTGATATTTGCAAGCACTTCTCTACAAATAACACATTGCAGGTGTGGAGAGTCATTATTCTCAATAAATGAAAAGCCAAGTTGGATATAATTGTCACTATATTTTCTATTTTTAACATCAGTATTGAGGGATATTTCAGCATACCATATAAGACTTTTAATCTGATGAATGAATGCTACTTTCAGATCTAGTGAAGGTCAGTCTAAAGTAAATTTGCAGGTTTATTATCATATTTTTGTTCCTCCTTAGCTCACTGCATTTCAATATGACTGTTCTATATACTTTCTACTGCCTAATCATGGTCTCTTATGGGAGTACATTAAATAATCTATGACTATGATGCAAAGATCCAAACTGTCTCAAAGTGACCCCAGAAGTTTACCCTGGATTGCTTGGACCAAGAGATAATTGAGAACAGCTTTCCCCTTACTCCTGGTGGGAAAGAAGAGTTGTGCGACTGGATCGATGGCTTCTTCCCCAACCCTGGAAGAAAGTACTACAACGTCACATGTGCCCCTGGGTCTCCCAGTGCTGAGAGCTGCACTCCCAAACTCCTGCAAACAGCTGGAGCACCTCATCATCTGTTTATTCCACCACTGACANGGACCAAGAGATAATTGAGAACAGCTTTCCCCTTACTCCTGGTGGGAAAGAAGAGTTGTGCAACTGGATCGATGGCTTCTTCCCCAACCCTGGAAGAAAGTACTACAACGTCACATGTGCCCCTGGGTCTCCCAGTGCTGAGAGCTCCACTCCCAAACTCCTGCAAACAGCTGGAGCACCTCATCATCTGTTTATTCCACCACTGACATGTCTGCTTAACAGACAGAAAAAGCAGTAAGGGAAAGAGTCCCTCCACCAGACTGTAAACTCACACAGTATGTCTAGAAAATTCTGGCTCCACACACCTCTCCACAGAATTTTTTAATTGGAACAAGTGTATTTATTTTGCAAGAAAATTCAGAACCCCTCAGCCAAACTTAGTCCCCATTGATCTTGCATAAAAATCTATAAAGTGGTGGAGAGATGAGGGAAAGACAGAAGAAGACCTGGATATTAATGTGCCGAAGGCTTAGGTTTGGATCCATGAAATAAGACATGGAACACATGTGGAGGCATAAATATTAGAAAAGAAGAGACAAAATTACAATTATTTACAAATGATTTACTTGCATACCCGTAAAGTCTAAAGAGCATTACAATTAATTTTTAAATAAACCAATAAAATAGATGCAAGGTAAATATATAAAAATAAACCATAGTACTACTCATCAGTTAGAAATATAAAAGGAAAAGAGAAATTCTATCCAAAAAGCATTGCACCAGACTATATATATATAT
>NW_007732397.1:45114-50593 GCF_000696425.1 Galeopterus variegatus | reverse complement strand
TATATATGAATACACCCCTCCAAAAGCAATATCTATAAAATTCTATTTTCTGGTTATATATAAATAAGCCTAATTAAACGTAGCTACAGATCATACCCCCAGATCAGAAAGCTAAAAATATTATAAAATATACATCTACAATAAATTAATGTATAGAGAAAATGTAATTATTATTCTTATAACTCTTAACAAAAAATACCATCATTATCCTTGTTTTTCAGGGGAGAAAACTGATGCATAGAGATAGGAAGTAATTCGTCTAAAGTCACACAACCAGTTAGTAGTGAGGCTGGATTAAGCCTGACACCAAAGGCTGAATACTTAAGCAGTCTGCTATATTGCCTTCCAAATTCATGTAACATCCTCATGAGATTTCATCCCAAGTGCAGAATTTCATAAAAACTTTAAAAGTTATTCTTGGACAATATAAAAAAAGAAATGCAACAGGAGATCAATGACTATGTCTGCCAGATCATTAAAATATATTACAGGGCCACAATAATTAAAATAGTATATGGAGCATGAATAGAATAGAGGCCCAGTGATTGCCAAGACCTGGCTGAGAGTCAGGGTTGGGGAGACCAAATTGTAGATGGGGGACCATCCAGATTGTGGGAGGACAAAGCCCACAGGAAGAACTCATTATGTAGATGGCCTGGGAGGGCAACCAAATTAGTCAGACAAAAGACAGTGAGTAGAAAGAGGTTAGGTGGGAGAATTAAGGTCCTTGCCTCCAAAGATAAAGCTAGTCATCTAAAATGGTTTGTTGACAGGGAATGGCTGATGTAGCAGGAGCTAAAGCCAGTAGGAGAGCCAGTGAGTGTGCTGGGTTGAAAGGGAAGATGAATGTTCTTGGAGTCACACAACAGTGGGCAAATAGCAATGTGCTTACCAAGGCAATACAAGCCAAAAGCGGGCATTGCATGGGGAAGCTTTATCTCTAGTTGCCTATGTCCCTAAAGGGAAACAGCTTAGTTCCAACGACTATAGTAGACCGAGGTTTGTCAAGGCTTATCACCACATGGAAAGGAGGGGTCGTGAGGTCTCACATTTGGACTTTTGACTTTATCTAAAGTGAGGTTAATATAACACAGTCTTAGAAAGATGAAGATGATGGAGAGGAAATATGTTTATCTGAGAGTTGTAAACTTGTTTTCTGCGCTGGATATTTTCTGATTCTCCTGTGGATTTACTCTCCCATTCTCACCTGTCCTGACTGCTGCAGGATAAGCTCTATAAATGTCATTACCGGACCCCTTGCCCAAGGCTAGGACTAGGGTGGGGAGATGGAGAAACCGCCCATGCAACATTTAAGGAGGTCCTGGCTCTCGGGGCTGTGTAAATGCTTCAAGCCTGAGCCTGAGAGTGAGGGCCTCCATAAATGTTGATTCTCAGTAGCTTCACTCCCCACACTTTAGTCCCAGATCGGACCACGCCCTGACGTTTCTGATTGGTTTTGCCAATGGGGACTTCTGGTAGAAAGTCAGAACAAGGGTGGACTGTGAGGTCAAGACATTTGTTCCCCTGGTTCCTGCCCTTGGTCAGTGCTGCACCCAAAGCATTTGGTCTACCCAGCTCTCTCTCTTTCTGCTTGTCCCTTGGAGCCTGAGGCCATCTTGCAGTCACATCTTGCAGGCATGGACCAGTTGGCTGCTACTAGCCCGGATAATTGCATTGTCTTTTGTGGTTCTCCTACATCCACACATCTGTAAATAACCCTTTGTAAATAAACTCTCCTTGAATAATCTTATTCTGAGTATGCTGTCTTCCTGTTGAGACCCTAACAAATGCATGTTCTTCATTCAGGCTCTGCCACTTGTAGTGTACTATGAATTAATATTTTACGAATCCTGTAATTATCTTGTGAAGAGCCCAACTATATTGCATTTTACCTTTCTGCATTGAAAGCATTAATTATGTAAATGGAAACATTTCTTTTTAAATACCTCATTTTCACATGGCTGTTTTGGCCTCAAAAAATAAAAGTTCTCCCAGCCTTCCTTTTCTAATTCCCATGAGACCATGGTGTTATTGAATTGGGCTCTTAGGTCTCAATGTCATAGAAATGAACAAAGTACCCAGCAGAATTAAAGGCAAGCAACGCTTTTTTAAAAGGAGATAGACTTATGCATAAGGAGCCAGCAATAAAGAAGCTGTCTCCCTGAGGGAAGTTGGAGAAGAGTTTTTAAAGGCAAGCAGTTCCTCAATTGACATCAGCATCTTGCTTTGATGATTTTTGGTATTTTTACAGTGGTTATAAGGGAAGTCAATTCCAGGAGCATCTTGTGTGCAGCTCCTAAAGAGGTCTTAAGGTTAATCTGTAACTTAATCTTCACAATTATGGGAAAAGAAGGAATAAGTAGATAATAATTAGTTTTAAATAAAGCTAACAGCTATACTTTAACAAGCCTTGGGGAAGGGGTTTTACAATTCAGTAATTACCTGTTCCTCTCTTATCTCAGTTTATTTTATCAGGGTGGTTACACCCAACTGGTCTCTTTCAGTCATTTTTTGGGGGGGCCATGGGGTAATCATACACCCTGAGTATCTCAGTCAAGGAATGGAAAAGTAACAAAATGTCTTCTGCAGGGAAAATGGAGTCAGTTTGGTTCACAGGCCTAGCCCTATCCTGTATCAATGGTGTCCATAAAACTTCATCAAGCAGCAGAGATGCATAATGATTAAGAAAATGGATTTTGGAGTCAGACAGACTTAGATGCAAATCTCTCAGGTCATCTCCTTCCTAGCTGTGTGACTTTGGACAAATCACTTGCTCAAGCACACAGAGAGACTCCAGCTGTTGGCTCATTTTCTGGTCACTCCAAAATTGGACATTCCCTCTGAAAATATTTTCCATGTCAATATCTGAGCTCAACTCCTATATTGTGATGTAACCCTAATTAAAACAGCACCCCATTACTGCCATAAGATACACCAAGTCATGTCTCTTTACATCGAAGCTCCCAGCTCCTGGGAAAATCATATGCCATCAGCTTCCATATTCGTTAGCTCCCAATTTCTTTGCCAGCTGACAGCAAATTGTATACACCTGAGGGAATCAAAGTTGGAGACCAACTCCACAGGGGCAAGATGTCTGAAACAACAAAATGTGAGTTATTTTTGAAATGTTTTCCTCCCACTCCCTGTAATATCTGGCTGAGGTGTGAATGGCTGACTCCAGCAGGTATCAGTANAGATGCAAATCTCTCAGGTCATCTCCTTCCTAGCTGTGTGACTTTGGACAAATCACTTGCTTAAGCACACAAAGAGACTCCAGCTGTTGGCTCATTTTCTGTCACTCCAAAATTGGACATTCCCTCTGAAAATATTTTCCCTGTCAGTATCTGAGCTCAACTCCTATATTGTGATGTAACCCTAATTAAAACAGCACCCCATTACTGCCATAAGATACACCAAGTCATGTCTCTTTAAATCGAAGCTCCCAGCTCCTGGGAAAATCATACGCCATCAGCTTCCATATTCGTTAGCTCCCAATTTCTTTGCCAGCTGACAGCAAATTGTATATACCTGAGGGAATCAAAGTTGGAGACCAACTCCACAGGGGCAAGATGTCTGAAACAACAAAATGTGAGTTATTTTTGAAATGTTTCCCTCCCACTCCCTGTAATATCTGGCTGAGGTGTGAATGGCTGACTCCAGCAGGTATCAGTAACAGATGGAACCAGTTAATTATGTCTCTTACACGTGAGTACAGATAAAGCTGTTAATTGCTAATTGTACACTTCTCCTGTTTCCCACTGCAGGGCTCTGGGGCCAAGGCCACTTCCCAAACCAAACACAAACATGGCCCATGCTCCTGGCTGCAGAAAATTGTGGAAAGCAGATGGAGAACTGCATCCCCAAGATTGCCAGTCCTTCTCTAGGGCTAGCAGTGAGCAGAGTCTAGCAATGAGAAGATGCTGTTGGCAGGGTGCAGCTCTTCACACCCTGAGCCTGTGAGGACTCGCCAAGGAAGGCTCAGCTAATGAAAGCTCAGCATGAAGCCAGCAAAGTGCTGCTTCCACATCAGGAAGTGACATCTGGTCATCATTTCCAGTGTGCTCTGGGGTGAACTTAGCTCCCCAGAATCCATGTAATACTGACTTTTCTAGGCACCCATTTCTACACACCTCCTGACTGGACAATGAAAGGTGCTGTCATCTAGAATCTTCCTCCGTCTTCCAAGCCTTAAGACCATATTTTAAGTCATAGGATTTTCACAGGTGCTCAGTATCTCCTTTTATTTATTTATTTATTTTTTCCCAGTGGCTGGCCAGCACGGGAATCCAAATTCTTGACCTTGGTATTATAACACTGCACTCTAACCAACTGAGCTAACCAGAAAGCCCTCGGTATCCCTGCCCCACATCTGGAGAAGGGACCAGATAATATACTTCTACATAACAGAACACTTCTTTCCCATAACCACAATGATTG
Organism: Galeopterus variegatus; assembly: GCF_000696425.1. Classification (NCBI taxonomy): domain Eukaryota; kingdom Metazoa; phylum Chordata; class Mammalia; order Dermoptera; family Cynocephalidae; genus Galeopterus; species Galeopterus variegatus. The sequence goes on along the minus strand of NW_007732397.1, from coordinate 46,156 downwards.
GCTCAGGGATGATCAAGTGCCTCAAATTTGGCCATCAGAGGCACTCCCAAGACTTGGCTGAAATTCTTGAGAAAGAAACATTCTTTGCAGTCCTAGGGATATTGTAAGCCGCTGAGGCCCCCTTTTTCAACCATAAGCATAGCAGGTGCTATTGATATCCTGCACCATATCCCCTTGGCCTCTGAGTTTACCCACAGCTCTGACAGACATTTTCCAACCTCAAGCATTTGCACCCCAGGGTGCTTCTCTGCAACCTGCAAGTACAGGAGAGATGATGCACTCAGGCAATCTTAGCCAGTGGAAAATGTAAAACAGTATATAAATTCCCTAGTGTCCTTGCTCTTGGGTGGGACAATCCTGAGCATGCTCCATATAGTCTCTAAGAAGATCCCAGCATGACTTGCCCACAGTGGTTATCTGCTCATCAATGCATCTTTTATTGTCTGTTCTCCCATCTCTGTTTCTCCCTCATGTCCTCATGGTGTTTCCTGAAATGTGTTAGTTTGAGGCTTATCACAAGCAGGTGCCAAGATGAGATAAGACATGCAAGAGCTTTACTGGAGAAATACCCTTATGATGGACAAAGGGAGAGGGAGCTGGGGAAGGCAGGAAGAGCCCTCAGACCATAATATTGAACTCGCACTGTGAGGGAGAGAGGGAAGGAGGGATAATTGGACAGGAAGGACTGCAGCATAATTCCAAGACAAGTTTGGAGAGACAAATGAAGGGTTCTTGAGTTCATACCACCTGTTGGAGGAGTCTCACATCTTGCAGAAATGGGCCTGCCTTAGGAGCCTCGCTGTGCTCAGTCATTAGCTGGGAGCAGCCTGTTGGAAGTGTGGCTTTGGCACGAACATCATGGTAGATCCAGAAGGGTAGTAGCAGGACTGTCAATTATGCTTCTGCAGCAGAACCCCTGGGTTGTGCGTTTTTATGGCATCCCATCTCCCAAATAAACTACTGTACCACAGGGTCTGCTTTTGGTGGTGGTGGTGGTGGTGGTGGTGGTGGTGGTGGTGGTGGTGGTAGTGGTAGGGGAACC
>NW_007732397.1:38744-44097 GCF_000696425.1 Galeopterus variegatus | reverse complement strand
ATGAGAATGTCTGAGAATGAACCATATATAGAAGAAAGCAAAACCAAAGGCCATCATTTACATACCTGGATCCAGCCATTCCTGATACTAGATAACCTGCCAAATGTTGCAGTTAAATAAGTCAATACCTTTCCTCTTTTTATTTGTTGTTTTTGTCTTTGCAGTTGATGTCCAAACTAGTTAGAGTTGGATTTCTGTCAATGACAATCAAAAGGGTCCAGACAAATACAGACATCCTAGATATCAATTCTCACTAGTGTTGGTCTGAAATTCATTTTGCTTCCCACGGAATTGGTAAGCCAGCCATTGTGAAGGTTGACTTCCCTAAGCCTTTGTTATTACAATCCTTGACTCTCTTCTTCCTCCCTGCCCAGAATATCCAATATGTCATCCAGATGGAGTTCCTTCACTACAGTGGAACATGTGTTTATCCATCCATGCCTGACTCTAAGTCACTCCATCCTTTATGATGAATAAAATAGGTTCATAGGTGTTGTGTGGGATGTTGGCATCAGCACATGGTCTTCTCTTAGCAGTATCAGGAGCCAAGGAAATGGACCAAGATGCCTGGAGACCAGCATAACCAAGGACAAGCAGTACAGGGAGATGCAACCCAGCCTCAGTGACTGTGTCCAGAGATGTAGCTGACTAGGCAGAATTATTTAGAGACCAAGAGGCACAATCACCTTGGCCAGTTTCATAAACATCAATGCTAAAAAAGAGTAGTTCCTTTAGCGGGGATTTTATATGGTAGCTAACAAAGGACATAAGACACAGGCCCCTTTTTTCTTCCTTTGTGTGTAACATCCACACAGAATCAGCCTCACTGGGTTCATACTACCAAAAAAATTCCATTTAAATGTACAGAGCACTTCATAAGAAAGTAGTAAGAAGGATGCTCTCAGTAAATGGATTCAGACCAGAGGACCAGAAATGGAAAACAGAGGCACATAATTTTTTCTTTAGCTTGATGAGCACAAATACCATATGGTGGTAAAGAGTCAGAGTACATTTCTCCTAGTGCCCAGACAGACTGGGAAGATAGAAGCCACATGCTCTTTGTACACAATGTCATTCAGCTTTGAGACATGTGCTTTTAAATTTATGTCTGTCTTTGGAAAATAAGAATCACTTATTTTGAACTGTATGTGATTAATTTTTGTGTCCAAATGGGGTATTTGTCTTTTGCACAACACTCTTTGCCCCAGGGCTCTGCAGTTGATGGTAAAGAACTGAAACACATAGGCTTGGGGGCATTCCCTTGTCCATGAAAAGCCAGAAACTGGCTGGAGAGAACTCAGCTGAGGCAGCCGCTGAGGGAGCCAGAGACCTTGGCACTGACTTTTTCTTTGTGAGTAGAGAAAGCTGGTTGGGAAAGAGGACCAACCTTTCCTCCTAAATTCCCAGAGAGCAGAGGTTACATGAGGCCTTGCAATTCAATGGCCAGAAGTATCCGCTCCAGCTGCCAGGCCACAGTTATCATTCCAAAAGTGCTTCTGAAAATGAGGCCAGAACCCACGTTAATGAAGCTTGATTGCCTCAGAATTATTGTTGAATTAATTAGCAGCTTTGCCAGTAGCCCATGTATGCAGGATTTATAACAATTTACAGTGTCACATTTAAGTAATTTCCTTCAATTCAATCAGCTTTTGCTGCACCTACTAAGCACAGAGCCCTGGGCACGTCCAATGCAAGAAAGGGACTGAACGGGACATCAAATGACAGGGGCTCTAGGCCTAGCTCTGCCATATGCAAGTCATATGACAGTAGGAAACATCTCTTTGTCTTTCTGGCCTCAGTGTCCCTATTTGTAAAATAAAGAGAATTGACTCAGTCTNTCCAGCTGCCAGGCCACAGTTATCATTCCAAAAGTGCTTCTGAAAATGAGGCCAGAACCCACGTTAATGAAGCTTGATTGCCTCAGAATTATTGTTGAATTAATTAGCAGCTTTGCCAGTAGCCCATGTATGCAGGATTTATAACAATTTACAGTGTCACATTTAAGTAATTTCCTTCAATTCAATCAGCTTTTGCTGCACCTACTAAGCACAGAGCCCTGGGCACGTCCAATGCAAGAAAGGGACTGAACGGGACATCAAATGACAGGGGCTCTAGGCCTAGCTCTGCCATATGCAAGTCATATGACAGTAGGAAACATCTCTTTGTCTTTCTGGCCTCAGTGTCCCTATTTGTAAAATAAAGAGAATTGACTCAGTCTATCAGTATTGTTTAAGTCGAAGACATAGTCTATATTGTCTTTGAGAGCTTAAAATCTAATATAAGGTAAGGCACATACACACACAAAGAAAAGGAAATTCATTAATTCCATGAATGTGTTTATCTACACATTTTTATTGATCAGTTCCTACTAGGCTCCAGGCACTCTACAAGAGGATATAAGATAAGCTTACCCTCAAACACTTATAGTCTATTGAGGAAGACCAGGAGAAAATGCATTTAAAGCACAGGCACAGAGCAGGGAGCTTCTAAATTAAATCAGGAGGGTAGCAAAGTCTTGCCAGAGGAAGTAGCACTGTGCTGAGAAATAAAAAAGAGAGGGAAGGCATCTCATCAAAGAGACAGAATTTGATAAGACATAGAGTCATGAAAAAACTATGTTTGAGGAATACAGGTGTATTCTGTGAGTGTAATAATAAATGAGGGAGGAAAGGTACATCAGAGCTAGGTTACAGAAGAACATCTTTGTTTGGAACTAAATTCTGGAAGCCAAGGGAATCTGCTGAAGAACTATGACACAACATGATCAGATTTTAATTCTACAGCACTCTGGAAACAATGAGAAAGATAAATTTCTGGGGGAGCAGGTTAAAGACAAGGATCTCCATTAGAAGGCTTTTACAACAATCTAGACAAGGGATGGTGGTCTCACATAAGACAGCAAAAATAGAGAGAAAACAGGTGATATAAAAGATGTTTCAGCAGGGGATATTGTAATGCTTGATGACTGACTGGATGTGGGAGATCCATAATGTCCATAGTGACTTCCATATTTTATATCTGGGTGTCTTGGGGAAAGGGATGCCATTTACTAAATAGATAATGTGGCAGGAGGAAGTGGTTTGGGAGGAGAGCAGTAAGACAAGGCCAGTCTCTCCCGTGCTCAGTCCAAGTCACATAAACTGATTGACATCCTAAGGCACAGAACCAGCAGGTATCTAGAGATGTGGAAATCATCAGCATATGTGGGAACTTGAACCATGTATGGAATTGATATTGTCCAGGAAGATTGGAGAGAGTGAGAAGACCAAAGTAATATTGAATAGAGCCTCAGGATCTAAGGAACAGTCTCTGGAGAACACTGAAGAGCACTGGACAGACAAACAGGAAGTAATCCAGGAGAAAGTAATTTCACAGAAAAAGATGTGAGGAGCCAGATACCCCAGAGAGGTCAAAAAGACAAGGACAGAATTGCCCATTTGATTTGGCTCCATAGAAGTCACTGCTAATCTTAACAAGAGCAATCTCTGTGGAGTGACGGAAGTCAGATTGCACAGCATTCAGCAAGCCCTTGATTGTGAGAAGTGCAGCAGGAGGTGTAGACTACTCTTTCAAGTAGCTAAAATGTAAATTAGATAAAATAGAGGATGCTATCTCAAGGAGGGTGAAGAAAGGTTTTGTTTTCCAATATGGCAGAAATGTAAGCCTTTTAGATTTAGAGGAAAAAACCAATCAAGAAGAGGTTGAAGATAAAGGAGAGGTGATAATTGACAAGAGGGGCTGAAATCCAAAACCCAGGTGGAGAGATCTGTGTTGGACGAAAGGAGTTCACTGTTTTCTCTGAAGTAGAAAGGAAGAAGGAAGTTTAAATGCAAATGGAGATCATTTTAAAAGCATTAACAGAGAAAGTTAGGGGATATCCTCCCCACCCCCATGCACAGAGAGACCTTGATTTTTTCAGGGAAAGGTGGGATTGGAAAATGGTGAAGAGGCAATAGGTTTGTTGAAGCAGCCACCAGTGGGAATGGGAGGCAGAATTGCCAAGGAACAAAGAGATGGATCTCTAGGAATCACTGAGGGCCCAGTTGGGGTGTAGACCATGGACATAGTAAGTCAACTGCCCTCATGAAAGAGTGGGGAATGCTGGGTTGGCCCAGTGGCACACTGCTACAGTGCGCCGCTTGGGAGCACGGCGGCACTCCCGCCGAGGGTTCGGATCCCACATACAGACCGGCCGCTCACTGGCTGAGCGAGGTGCGGGCGCAACACCAAGGGTTGCGATCCTGTTGACGGTCCCAGTCCAGTACGGGCACAACACTGAGGGTTGCGATCCGTTGCCGGTCACGAAAAAAGACAAAAAGGAAAAAAAAAAAGTGGGGAATGCTAATGGTTAGGTCAATCAAGAATAAGTAGGAACAGGAATTTCCACCAGTATTTTGGGTTCTACCTGTGCTCTTTCCCCAATCCATCAAGCACCATAAACTTGCCAGAAGTTAAACTGATCTGCAATTATAGTTAAAACATGCTCTCACCAGACCCCAGGACTCACATTAGCTGGGCTGCCCTTTCTGACCTCTACAGTATGCAAGATGTTTGGCTAAAAGAAATTACACAAGTAAAATATACTTATTGTAGAAAATGTATTAAAATGAGAGGCCCAAGAGCCGCCACCACCACACGCCCTGAGGCGAACATGTGCTGCAGCAGGTAGCCTCCAACACAGGACCCCCCACAGCCCAGGTGAGTGTGCACAGCACAGAGGCCCTAAAGCCCCCAGGCCCTCGAAACACCCACATGGGAACAGGTAGGCACTGCTGCTGGACACCCAGCCCAGTCCAGTCCTCCCGGCCCAGAGAGGCCCAAGCCTCCTGCCTAGGGAACCGAGGCAGCTGTGCCAAATTGGCAGTCCCAGCAGGATCTTAGCTGGACATTAGGGTTGAACGAGTGGACTGTGAAATCCCCTGCCACAATGACTAAATACCAAAGGAAAGATACCAGAAGTATGAAAAATCAGGAAAGTTCACCACCACAGGGTAATAATAGTTCTCAAGCTCTAGATCCTATAGAGCAAGAAGCCCTTGAAATGACAGACAAGGAATTTAGAGGGATAATTCTAAGGAAACTAAATGAGGTACAAGAAACTCAGCTAGACAACACGATGAAATGAGGAAAAGTATACAGGACCTGAAAGAAGAAATGTACAAGGAAATCAATGCCCTGAAAAAGGTTGTAGCAGACCTTGCAGAGCTGAAGAATTCACTCAATGAAATAAAAAACACAACAGAGAGTTTAACCAGCATACTTGAGGAAGCAAAAGAGAGAATTTCTTTTTCTTTTCTTTTTTTTTTTTTTGTCTTTTGTCTTTTTCCGTGTCCAGCAATGGATCGCAACCCTC
>NW_007732397.1:36158-37744 GCF_000696425.1 Galeopterus variegatus | reverse complement strand
GGGCAACACTGAGGGTTGCGATCCGTTGCCTGACACGGAAAAAGACAAAAAAAAAAAAATACTAAAAGACAGAGATTGCCAGCCAAGAATACTTTACCCAGCATTGCTATCCTTCCTAAATGAAGGGCAAATAGTATATTTCTCAGACAAACAAAAACTGTGGGAATTCACTACCACATGGCCACCCTTACAAGAAATTCTCGAGGGAGTACTGGGTTTGGTACCAGAAAAATAACCACCACTGCCATAAAAACTCAAGGAAAATGAAAACCCACTAGTAAAATAAAAATTTTACTAGTGAAGAGAGAGGAAAAAAAGGCTATCTACCACCCCAAAAAACCAACAAATACAGAAGACAAATAATAAATTAGAAAGAATAGAACAAAAGATACTTAAGACATCCAAACAAAAATCAATAAAATGCTAGGAGTAAATCAACTCTTTTCAATAACAACTCTTAATGTAAAAGGATTAAATTCCCCACTCAAAAGACACAAACTGACTGACTGGATTAAAAAGGTGGATCCAAATATATGCTGCCTTCAAGAGACTCACCTCACCTGTAAAGACACACATAGACTAAGAGTGCAAGGATGGAAAAAGATATACCATATGAATAGAAATGAAAAATGAGCCAGAGTAGCTATTCTTATATCTGATAAAATAGACTTTAAACCAAAAACCATGAAAAGAGATAAAGAAAGNGCATTGAAAACATATTCAACAAAATAGTGGCAGAAGACTTCCCAGGTATAGGGAAAGACACAGATCTTCAGGTTCAGGAAGCTCAAAGATCCCCAAATGTATTCAACCTAAAAAGGTCCTCTCCAAGACATGGTATAGTCAAATTGACAAAACTCAAAGACAAAGAGAGAATCTTAAAAGCTGCAAGATCCCCAAATGTATTCAACCTAAAAAGGTCCTCTCCAAGACATGGTATAGTCAAATTGACAAAACTCAAAGACAAAGAGAGAATCTTAAAAGCTGCAAGACAGAAGTGTCAAGTCACCTATGTATTAGTCCATTTTCTGTTGCTATAACAGAATTACCTGAGACTGGGTAATTTATAAAGAAGAGAGGTTTATTTGGCTCACGATTCTGGGACAGCTGCATCTGGCATGGGCCTCAGGCTGCTTCTGCTCATGGCAGAAAAGTGGCAGACAGCAGGTGGGTAAAAGCAGATCACATTTCAAGAGGAAGTGAGAGAGAGAAGCAAGAGAGAGAGAGAAGGTGCCAGGGTCTTTTTAAGCAATGAGCTCTCATGGGAACTAATAGAACAAGAACTCACTTATTAATCCCCCCTCCCCAAGGGAGAGCATTAATCCATTCATGAGGGATCTGCCGCCATGACTCAATCAGTTTCCAACACTGCCACATTGGAGATCAAAATTCCACATGAGTTTCAGAGGGGACAACACATCCATACTCCATCAACCTACAAGGCAGCCCCAATCAGACTAACATCAGACTTTTCATCACAAACCCTAAAAGCCAGAAAGGAATGGGATGGTATATTTAAAATACTAAAAGACAGGGCCGGCCCGGTGGCGCACTGGATAGTGCGCCGCTTGGGAAGCGCGGCGGCG
>NW_007732397.1:33428-35240 GCF_000696425.1 Galeopterus variegatus | reverse complement strand
TACTAAGGGGGAAATTTATCACATTAAATGCTTACTTCAGAAGAATTGAAAGATGGCAAGTGAAAAACCTATTACTTCACCTTAAAGAACTAGTAAAACAAGAACAATCCAAACCCAAAGTTAACAGATGGAAAGGAATCATTAAGATGAGAGCAGAACTTAATGAAATAGAAACCTAAGAAATGATACAAAATATCAATGAATCAAAAAGTTGGTTTTTTGAAAAGATAAATAAAATTAGCAAACCATTAGCAAGGCTGACTAAAAAAAGAAGAGAGGAGACCCGAAAAACAAAAATTAGAAATGAAAAAGGTGATATTACAACTGATACCTCAGAAATACAAGACCTCATTAGTGATTACTATAAACAACTCTATGCCAACAAATTTGAAAATCTGGAGGAAATGGATATATTTCTGGACACTTCCAAACTACCAAAGCTGAGCCAAGAAGATGTAAAAAATCTGAACAGACCAATAACAATAAAAGAGATTGAAGCTGTTATCAGAAGGCTCCCAACAAAGAAAAGCCCAGGACAAGATGGGTTCACTACAGAATTCTACCAAACCTTCAAAGAGGAATTGACACCAGTTCTCTACAAACTATTCCAAAAGATTGAAACAGAGGCCATTCTCCCAAACTCATTCTATGAAACAAACATCACCCTGATACCAAAACCAAAGGTACAACAAAAAAAGAAAACTACAGGCCAATATCCTTGATGAATATAGATGCAAAAATCCTCAATACAATACTAGCCAACAGAATACAGCAACACGTATGCAAAATTATACACCATGATCAAGTAGGATTCATCCCAGGGATGCAAGGTTGGTCCAACATATGCAAATCAATAAATGTGATACACCACATCAACAAAATCAAACACAAGGACCCTATGATTATCTCTATAGATGCTAAAAAGGCATTTGACAAAATTCAACATTCATTCATCATAAAGACTCTCTACAAGTTAGGTATAGATGGAAAGCATGTCAACAGAATTAAAGCCATATATGATAAGACCACTGCCAATATCACCCCAAATGGGGAAAAGCTGAAAGCTTTTCCCTTAAGGACAGGTACTAGACAAGGATGCCCTCTCTCACCACTCCTGTTCAATATAGTTTTGGACGTACTAGCCAGAGAAATCAGAGAAGAGAAGGAAATAAAGGGTATCCAGATTGGAAAAAATGAAGTCAAACTGTCCCTCTTTGCAGATGACATGATGCTATATACCAAACAGCCTAAATCCTCTACAAAAAACTCTTAGAGTTGATAAATGATTTCAGCAAAGTAGCAGGATACAAAATCAACACACAAAATTCAGTAGCATTACTATACTCCACCAGTGAACATGCAGAAAAAGAAATCAAGAAAGCTAGCCCATTTACAATAGCCACCAAAAAAATAAAATACTTAGAAATAAGGTTAACTGGGGATGTGACAAATCTCTGTGATGAAAACTACAAACCACTGTTGGGAGAAATTAAAGAAGACACAAGAAGATGGAAAGATATCCCATGCTCTTGGATTGGAAGAATCAACATTGTGAAAATGTCCATACTACCCAAAGTGATATACAAATTCAATGAAATCCCCATCAAAATTCCAATGGCATTTTTCTCAGAAATGGATATAACTCTCCAGGCATTTGTATGGAATAACAAAAGATCACGCATAGCCAAAGCAATGCTGAGCAAAAAAAATAAATCTTGTGGCATAACATTACCTGACTTTAAACGATACTACAAAGCTATAATAACTCAAACATCATGGTATTGGCATAAATACAGACACACTGATCAATGG
>NW_007732397.1:28358-32702 GCF_000696425.1 Galeopterus variegatus | reverse complement strand
TGCTACTGTGCTGAAATCATTTATCAACTCCAAGAGTTTTTTTGTACAGGCTTTAGGCTGTTTGATATATAGGATCATGTCATACTCTTCACCATACACTAAAGTCAACTCAAAATGGATTAAAGAATTAAATATACACCCTGAAACAATAAAATTTCTTAAACATAGGAGAAACACTTCAGGAAATAGGACTGGACACAGACTTCATGAATATGACCCCAAAAGCACGGGCAACCAAAGGAAAAATAAACAAATGGGATTATATCAAACTAAAGAGCTTCTGCACAGCAAAAGAAACAATTAACAGAGTTAAAAGACAACCAACAGAGTGGGAGAAAATATTTGCAAAATATACATCTGACAAAGGATTAATATCCAGAATATACGAGGAACTCAAACAATGTAACAGTAAAAAAACAAGTAACCCAATTAAAAAATGGGCAAAGGAGCTAAATAGGCATTTCTCAAAGGAAGATATACGAATGGCCAACAGGCACATGAGAAAATGCTCAACATCACTCAGCATTCAGGAAATGCAAATCAAAATGAGATACCATCTCACTCCAGTCAGGATAGCTAATATCCAAAAGACTGAGAATGATAAATTGCTGGCAAGGTTGCACAGAAAAAAGGAACTCTCATACACTGTTGGTGGGACTGCAAAATGGTGCAGCCTTTATGGAAAATGGTATGGAGTTTCCTCAAACAATTGCAGATAGATCTACCATATGACCCAGCTATTCCACTGATGGGTATATACCAGAGGAATGGAAATCATCAAGTCAAACGTATACCTGTACTCCAATGGTCATTGCAGCACTATTTACAATAGCTGAGAGTTGGAACCAGCCTAAATGTCCATCATGAGATGAGTGGATATAGAAAATGTGGTGTGTGTGTATATATATATATATATATATATATATATATATACACACACACACAATGGAATATTACTGTGCTATAAAAAAGAATGAAATATTGCCATTCACCACAACACAGATGAACTTAGAAAAAATTATATTAAGTGAAACAAGTCTGACACAGAAAGAGAAATACAAAATGTTCTCACTTATTTGTGGGAGCTAAAAATAAATAATAAACACACAAACAAACAAGGGTGGGTTAGGAAGTAAACACAGCAATCACAATTCTTGAAGTTGTTAAGACAAGGGAACAGATATGAGGTTGTTGGGAGGTAGGCGAGAGGCGAATAAATAATAAACACACAAACAAACAAGGGTGGGTTAGGAAGTAAACACAGCAATCACAATTTCTTGAAGTTGTTAAGACAAGGGAACAGATATGAGGTTGTTGGGAGGTAGGCGAGAGGCGGGCGGGTGGGAGAATTCAGTAAAGGGACACAAACATCAACCACATTGTATATTGATAAAGTAAAATTAAATTTAAAAAAAAGAAAGAAAATGTATTGAAATGAAACAAAAATAAAATCATTTATAATCCCATAATCTCAATAATCAGAGATAATGATAGTATGTTTAGTCTATATCTGCAAAGATAGATGATAGATACATAGATACACAGACAGATGATATATAGAAACATAGATACATAGATACATAGAGATAGTAAGAGCACAAATGATGAGGCAAATGTGGCAAAATTTAACAACAGATGAATTCGAATGAACAATGTATATGCATTTTTATATTATTCTTGCAATTTTTCTATAACATTATAATAAATAAAATTTTTTAAATGTCAAAAAAAATAGTGAGTTGCTTCAAATTTTTTAAAAGACATAGTATAAACTTTTGGTACTTTTCCTTAATTTCTATCATTGGTGTTAATTTTCTCCTACTTTTAATTTTTTTTTTTTTTTGCCATTTCAATTATAGGAGCTATCTTGAATTATAGTTCTCACAGTGAACAACTGTAAAAAAAAAAAATTAATCTTACACACCAGTTAGTGAAATTTTGTTTCTTATCTAGACTAGACTAGAATCTAGGACCACTCTTCTAGGCATATGAATCATATGATGACTTTTATTCCAACAATGTATTCATCTACTGTTGGCTTCTTGCCACAGCTGAATATATCCCCCTTTTCCCATTTTAAAGTATCCGCCACTAATTGGTCACTTATTAAGGGATAAATATTTTTGCCCAGCAGGGGTTATTTAAGCCCTTTGAATGACCATGCATTTCCTGGTGCTTCAAGTGTAAAGCTCTGCCAACCTCCCCATGTACTTTGTGACAGCTCTTTATTTCAAGAGGCCTCTCTTGTCCATTCCCCCAAAGTGATTTGGCAGAATTTATGGTAATTTTAGAATATCAAAATGCATTATTTGCATAGACAATAAAAATACATAGTCAGTGAACACCATTTTCCCATAAGAAGAACACATCAACTTGGAGGGGCAAAGAGAGGTAAGGACTTAGTGCCTACCATTTATTCATCTATTTGCTAAATTAACATGTATTAAGCGCCTGCAACGTGACAAAAATTGTGCGAGGCACACAGGACACAAAGACGCATAATAATCTCCATCCGTGATCAACACAGTCTCGCAGGTCAGATCTTCCCATCAATGGGTTTCCCCATGTAAGGTGTGCTGAAAGTTTAATCTTCCTAGCCATCAGGGCAGCCAGGAAGGTCTTGAGGTAGAATAAGACCCCCAGCTTGGTCATCTCAAACACAAGCAGCTTTACTCATTCATCCCAATGTGCTATAAAAGTCATGTCATATTTCACCTATACCATGACATGATAAAGATTAGGACACACTATAGGAATCAGAATATTAGGAAAGTCATGACAACTTTTATGAGTGATTACTATATACTTGTTTCTGCTATAAGTATTTACACATACTTGTATTACTTAATTTTCTCCTGATAACAACCCTATAAAATATGGAAGATTATTCTGATTTTGCAGACAAAGAAGCTGAGGCAAACAAGGGTTAAGTAACTCATTCAAGTTTGCATAGCTAGTAAATGACAGCCAGGATTCAAAGCCAGACCTTCTGTTTGCAGATATGTGATCTTAATCACTATGCTGTATTGCTTCTCATAAATATAATCACAATACATTATGATAAATTCTGTAGCATACATATACCTAAAATGCTATGGGGTATACAGACAAGGTAGTGGTCATCTCCTCCAGAGAGAATTGAAGATTTCACTATAGACAACCTAAATATTGGCTGATAGGATAAAATCCTGAACATTTACTGGACTTTAAAACAATATTTTGAAAAACAAAGAAGTAAGAGCATTTTCTCCAACTAATGATCATGTGGTCTAATTGTAACCATAAATCAGAGTAAGGGATATGTAAATAACAGCATGCCCACAAAGACCTTGGGATTCTAAGCCAGGCCCTAGCAAATTGGAATGTCAACTCAAGCCCTCCTTAAACAGAGAGCTATAGTCCTGGTACTCAGATTGTATGCTTGTTTAGGTCCTCATTTTGTGTATGTGTGTTGCTGACCTTTCCATGTGAAGTTTAGTCTGCATTTGATTTTTAGATTTCTAAGATGTGGGTTGATAAATTTCGTATTAGCTTATTTTCAAGAATTTATCAGACATTTTGGTCAGGATTTGGCAAATTGAAAGGATAGGTAACATCCTGCCCCAATTTCTTATTAAACTAGTCTATTCCTCAGTGTTGCTTACAATAATTTCCTAAAACAAAGATTCAAGCAAGCCACTCATTTGCTTAAAAACCTCAAGTAGTCCCACATAACCTGTAGGGGAAAGTTCAAGCCCAATTCTTTAGTCCAATGTTAAAAGGCTTTTCTGACATGAGTCCTGATCATCTTCCCAGCCTTCTTCACCCTCAAAAACAAAGATTCAAGCAAGCCACTCATTTGCTTAAAAACCTCAAGTAGTCCCACATAACCTATAGGGGAAAGTTCAAGCCCAATTCTTTAGTCCAATGTTAAAAGGCTTTTCTGACACGAGTCCTGATTATCTTCCCAGCCTTCTTCACCCTCCTTTCCTTGAACAAATCCTAGTCTTCAGCCACAGCACATTTTCATTCTTCCCCAATAATACATGCTATATTCTTATAAGTTTCTAAAACTTTTTACATGTTGTCTATTCTACTTAGAATGTCTTTCTCCTACATACATGAGGGTACTTCAAAAAGTTTGTGAAAAGATTCTCATTATCTTTTAATTCTATTTTTCCGCAAAACTTTTTGAAGTACCTTCATACAGCCAGCTAACACCTGTCACCTATTCATACATCAATACAAAGTTCTAAAGGCACCTCCTGAAAAAGTCTTCCAGGATCCCCTTCACTCAAAGTCTTGAGGAAGTTTCTATTAATTTTTCTCTGTGTTTCCTTGCACAGTATAGCTATATCTATAGCT
>NW_007732397.1:25512-28238 GCF_000696425.1 Galeopterus variegatus | reverse complement strand
CTTGGATGCTAGGGAGAAGGTGCAATTCCAGTAACAAAGTGAAAAAAAAATTGTCTTTGAAACAAGGCATCCAGAGTGAAAGAAGAGTTAAAACATTTATAAAGATAAAAGCAAATGTTACATTATACACTAACCAACAGGCCATGCAGCCTTTGAGCACATCTCTGGAGTGAGGCTTTTGAAGTTTTCTCTAAAGAGGCAGAGTGCGTTACATCTACGGTTGGAGGCGCGATCTCTTCAGCAAAACTGAAAACTCTCCTCCTATCACTGTACACATTTGTCCTTGCTGTCTCCAGCAAAGTCTTTTTCTGCTAAGCTTCAAAAAGAAAAAAGAAAAAAAAGAAAGAAATAGGAAAGAGAAATCCTATTTAACCAACTTTCAGAGGTTATCTCCTGATAATTGAGCTTGGATCGAGGCAAGCTGCCTCCTGTCTGCCAAGGTCATGATGTCTTTTGGCTAGGTACCAGGCAAGGGTGCAGGAGAGCCGTGCAGGGTAAGTGGCTTTCCTCAATCATGGCTGCTTCAGAACAATTTTGGAGAGACTGCTTTCCTTGTGGAATGATTAATAATCTTCAGAGCTAAGGAGATGACAGCTAAGATTATAAACTGAAAAAAGAATCCAAGAAAAACCAGCCTGCCCTAGCTCTAGTGATTCTGTAGCCATTAATTGCAAAGACACCACCTGGGGAAGGCTGATGTTCAATATAACTAAAAGAGAAAACTGGGCATCACGGTCATTTGTTGGAAGGATGGATGCATGTAAATGAGGCAGTTCTGGGGAAGAACCTAGATCTTGAAGAAGAACCAGCACAATGATCTGGTCCCTTCCATCAGCCCAGCCCTCATCCCCCGTTCACAGATGGGCTAGCATGAAAAGAAGGAAAATAATAATGTTCTTTCAATATTTATAATGTCCCAGGGACTTTTACATATTTTATTTCACTTCATTCTCACAATAACACTGTCAGATAGACACGATTATCTCCAGTTTCTACCTGATAAAACTAAGTCTCAAAAAGTGATCTGGTCACGTCGTGTGACTAGGAAGGAGAGGACCTGTATTTGAACATTGGCCTCATCATTTAAGAAACATTTCTTATCTGTCTGTGTTATACTGTCTAGATCCTAGGTTAGATCATGGAGACACAAAAGCAAAAAGATTAAAAAAAAAAAAAAAAAAGCATTTTAAAGCCTCAAGGAACTTAGTCTGGAGGAGAAATAGGCACACAAAAAATTACATTACCATGTAATGTGTTGAGTTAAAACTGAGGTCAATGCTAAGTTCAGAGAATGGGCCTATCTTCCCAGGGTAGGATCCTGAAACGATGCTTCTGAAAATGCCTCAACCTTCCCATTAAGTTCTTTTTTTTTTTTTCTCATTGTACACGTTTATGTGGTAGAGTGTGTTGTTCTGATATATGCATATACTATATAACGATCTAATCTATTATATATTGGCATATCTATTACCAAAACATTTACCATTTTGTCTTGAGATATACAGTACAATTTTATTAGCTATTGTCACCCTAGAGCACCAGAACTTATTCTTCCTATCTAACTGCGACTTTGTGACTTTGTACCAGTCTACCAACCTCTCCCCTGCCCCCTACCCCTCCTTTTCCCTGCCTCTGGTGACCACTACTCTACTCTCTATTTCTCTTTTCTTTTCATTTTTTCTTAATTGGCCCATGATAATTGTATATATTTATGGAATACAATATGATATTTAAGTACATTCATACTGTGTGCAATGATCATATCAAAGTGTTTAGTATATCCATCACCTCAAACATTTGTCATTTCTTTGTGTTAGGAATATTCAACATCATCTCGACTAGCTATTCAAAGATATTTGCTACTTAAAGCTCTTCAAAGTACTTTGATTTTAATTGTAGTCTCCCTCTATTACTATGTAACACTAGATCTCATTCTATCTTTCTTCTATTTTGTATCCACTGACCACCCTCTTCCCATCCCCCACCTTCCTCCCACCAGTCTCTGGTAACCACTATTCTACTTTCTACCTCTATGAGATCAACTTTTTTAGTTTACACGTATCACCAAGAACACGTGGTATTTCTCTCTATGTGCCTAGCTTATCGCACTTAACATAATTTTCTCCAAGCTCATCCATTTTGCTGCAAATGGCAGAAATTCATTTTTTCACAGCTGAGTAGTATTCCATTATGTATATATACCATAATTTCTCTATATACTCATCCACTGAAGGACATTTACGTTGGTTCCAACCCTTGGCTATTATGAATAGAGCTGTGACAGACATGGGGGTGCAGGTGTCCAACATGATGATTTCTATTCCTTCAGTTATACACCTAGTACTGGGATCGCTGGATTGTATGGTAATTCTATCTGTAGTTGCTTGAGAAATCTCCACACTTTTCCGTAATGGCTGTACTAATATACATTCCCACCAACAATGTATAAGAGTTCTGCTTTCTCCAAATCCTCATTAGCATTTGTTATTTTCTATCTTTTTGATAAATGGCCATCCTGACTGGGGTGAGATGATATTTCATTGTGGTTTTGATTTGCATTTCTCTGATGATTAGTTATGTTGAGCATTTTTTCATATACCTGTTGGCCATTTGTATGTCTTCTTTCAAAAAATTCAGTTTCTGGGGCCGGCCCGGTGGCGCACTGCTACAGTACGCCGCTTGGGAGCGCAGCGGCGCTCCCGCCGAGGGTTTGGATCCCACATACA
>NW_007732397.1:0-24599 GCF_000696425.1 Galeopterus variegatus | reverse complement strand
CGAGGGTTCAGATCCCACATACAGACCGGTTCCCACTCAGCCAGTGAGCGAGGTGCGGGGAGCAACACTGAGGGTTGCGATCCCATTGCCAGTCCCGGTCTGGTACGGGCGCGACACTGAGGGTTGTGATCCGTTGCTGGTCACAAAAAAAGACAAAAAGGAAAAAAAAAATTCAGTTTCTTTGCCCATTTTTTAATTGGACTATTTGGGGTATTTAACTATTGATTAGTTTGAGTTCTTTGTATATTCTGATTATTAATCTCTTGTCAGATGCATAATTTGCAAATATTTTCTCCCATTCTGCAAGTGTTCTTTTCACACTGTTGATTGTTTCCTTTGCCATGCAGAAGGTTTTTAGTTTGCTATCATCCCATTTGTTAATTTTTGCTTTTTTTTTTTTTTTTTTCCTTTTTGTCTTTTTTCATGACTGGCAATGGATCGCAACCCTGAGTGTCGCACCCGTACCGGCCCGGGACCGGCAACGGGATCGCAACCCTCGGTGTTGCTCCCCGCACCTCGCTCACTGGCTGAGCGGGAACCGGTCTGTATGTGGGATCTGAACCCTCGGCGGGAGCGCCGCCGCGCTTCCCAAGCGGCGCACTGTAGCAGTGCGCCACCGGGCCGGCCCCTAATTTTTGCTTTTGTTCCCTATGCTTCTCAAATATTATTCATAAAATCTTTGCCCAGACTTATGTCCTAAAGTGTTTCACCTATGTTTTCCTCTAGAAGTTTTATAGTTTCAGGTCTTACATTTAAGTCTTCAATCCGTTTCGAGTTGATTTTGGTATATAGTGAGAGATAGGGGTCTAATTTCATTCTTTTGCATGTGGATCTCCAATTTTCCCAGCACCGTTTATTGAAGAGACTGTCCTTTCCCCAATGCGTGTTCTTGGCTCCTTTGTCAAAAATCAGTTGGCTGTAGGTAAGTGGACTTATTTCTGAATTCTCTATTCTGTTCCATTGCTCTGTGTATCTGTTTTTGTGTGGGGAGCATGATACCCCTTTCTTTCTTCCTCTTACTCAGAATTGCTTTGGCACTTGGGGTCTCTTTTTGTTCCACATAAATTTATGAATTGTTTTTGTCTATTTCTGTGAAGAACGTCATTAGTAGTTTGATGGGAATTGCATTGAATCTGTAATTGCTTTGGGTAATATGGTCGTTTTGATGATATTGATTATTCCAATCTGTGAGCATGAAATGTCTTTCCATTTTTTGTGTCCTTAATTTCTTTAACCAGTGTTTTGTAGTTTTCATTGTAGAGATCTTTCACCTCATTGGTTAAATTTATTCCTAAGTATTTTAATTTTTTGTTGTTGTTGCTATTGTAAATGGGATAGATTTCTTCCTTTCTTTTTCTTTAAGTTTGTTGTTGTATAGAAATGCTATTGATTTTTGCATGTAGATTTTGTATCCTACAACTTTACTGAGTTTGCTTATCAGATCTAGGAGTTTTCTGGTAAAGTCTTTAGGTTTCTCTATATGCAAAATCATGTTATCTGCAAACAGGGACAACTTGACTTCCTCCTTTCCACTTTGGATGCTCTTTATTTTTTTTCTCTTGCCTAATTGTCCTGGCTAGGACTTCCAGTACTATGTTGAATAGAAGTGGTGACAGTGGGCATCCTTGTCTTGCTCCACTTCTTAGGGGGAAAGCTTTCAGCTTTTCCCTGTTCAGTATGATGTTAGGTGTGGGTTTGTCATATTTAGCCTTTATTGTATTAAGATATTTTCCTTCTATACTTAACTTATTGACAGTCTTTATCATGAAGGGATATTGAATTTTATCAAATGCTTTTCCTGCATCTATCAAGATGATCATATGGTTTTTTTCTTTTATTCTGTTGATGTGATGTATCACATTTATTGATTTGCATATGTTGAACCATCCTTGCATGCCTGGGATAAATCCCACTTGATCATGGTGTATGTAGAACTAGGGCTGGGTCTGGAGCTCACAGAACCCTTGAGCCCATTCACAAACCCTTCACATGAAGGTCTATGAGCTAGGTAACCAGAACAAAGGTCCTTGGATCCTTGGTTGAAGTAGGAATAGTCTTTATTCAGCACACACACCTCTAGGAGCTAAGCAGTCTGAAGAGAAACTCCAAAACTCAACTACTACTGGCAAAGTCCAAAGAAAAACTTAGCAGCTACCAGTGGAGTAAACATGATCTATTTTTAGACATGAACTCTACCAGCCAGACTGCTTCACAAACTGCAGAGCACACAATAGCAACAAACTAAAAAGATACATGGGGGCACATGTGCACTAACTCCACCCACACACAACTTGTTTACAAGAAATGTGCTGCACCACCCGCAACCAGACTTGAGTCAAGGGAACCTGACTAAATTATTCTATTTTCCCCACAGTGTATAATCTTTTGATATGCTGTTGGATTTGGTTTGCTAGTATTTCATTGAAGTTTTTGCATCTGTGCTCATTAGGGATATTGCCTGTACTTTTCTTTCTTTGTTGTGTCTTTGCATTGTTTAGGTGTCAGGGTACTGCTGGCCTCATAATATCAGTTTGGAAGAATTCCATCCATTTCAATTTTTTGAAATATTAGTTCTACTGGTATTGGTATTCATTCTTATTATTGATTCAATCTCATTATTTGTTATTGGTCTATTTAGGTTTTGGTTCAGTCTTAATAGGTTATATGTGTCTAGAAATGTGTTCATTTCCCCTAGGTTTTCATATCTATTGTTGTACAGTTGATCATAATAGTCTTTGATGATCCTTTGTATTTCAGTGCTATCTATTGTAATGTCTCCATTTCCATTTCTGATTTTATTTATTTGGGTCTTCATTTTTCTTGGCTAGTTTGGTGAATGGTTTGTTGATTTTGTTTACCTTTTCAAAGAACCAACTTTTCACTTGATTAATCTTTTGTATTGTGTTTTTAGTCTCAATTTCATTTATTTCTACTCTGATTTTTGTTATTTCTTTTCTTCTATTTATTTCCAGTTTCCTTTGTTCTTGCTTTTCTAGTTCCTTAAGGAGAATTGTAAGGCTGTTTATTTGAAATCTTTCTTTCTTTCTTTTTTCTTGATGTAGGCATTTATTGCTGTAAACTTTCCTGTTAATACTGCCTTGACTATACCCCATAGACTTTGTTATGTTGTGTTTCTGTCCTCATTAGTTTCAAAATTTTTTTGATTTCCTCCTTAATCTCTTCTTTGACCCATTGGTCATTCAAGAGCATGTCATTTAATTTCTTTGTATTGATGTAGTTTCACTAGTTCCTCTTATTGATTTCTATCAATTTATTATTGATTTATTTTTGTTGATTATTGATTATTACATTATGGTCAGAAAAAACATTTGATATGATTTCTATTTTTTTGAACTTTTTGAGACTTATTTTCTGGCCTAACATGTGGTCAGTTTTGGAGAATGTTCCATGTGCTGATGAGAAGAATGTGTATTCTGCAGCTGTTGGATGAAATGTTCTCTATATATCTGTTAGGTCCATCTTGTCTATGGTGCCACTTAAATCTGGTGTTTCCTTGTTGATTTTCTGTCTCAATGATCTGTTCAATACTGGTAGTGGGATGTTAAAGTTCCCAACTATTATTATGTTGGTGTCTCTCTCTCCCTTTGCATCTGATAATATTTGCTTTGTAAATCTAGGTTCTCTGGTGTTGGCTGCATATATATTTATAACTGTTATATCCTCTTGCTGTATTGATCCCTTTATCATTATAGAGTCCCATTCTTTGTCTCTTAATGCAGATTTTGATTTAAAGCCTGTTTTATCTGATATAAGTATAGCTACTTCTGCTCACTTTTGTTATCCATTTGCATGGAATATCTTTTTCCATCCCTTCACTTTCAATCTATGTTTGTCTTTGTAGGTAAAGTGTGTTTCTTGTAGGCAGCATATGGATGGGTCATTTTTTTTAATCCATTCAACCAGTCTATGTCTTTCAATTGGATCATTTAATCCATTTACATTCAAGCTTATTACTGATGTGTGAGGCCTTCTGTGATTTTTTGGTTGTTTTCTGTCTGTTGCATATCCTTTGTTCCTTTCTTCCTTTCTTATTGTTTATTCTTTTGGTTTGGTGGTTTTCTGTATTGATAAGGTTTGGTTACTTTCTCTTTCTGTGTAACTACTCAAACAGTAAGCTTTATATTTTTAGGTGATATCATAATAGTTGTTATTGTTCTTTCTCTTCTAGATACAGGACTCCCTAAGCACATTTTGTAAGGCTGGTCTGGTGGTAATGAATTCCCTTAATATTTGCTTGTCTGAGAAAGGCTTTATTTCTTCTTTATTTATACTTTATAAAAATATAAATATAAAATTAGGCAAATAATTAAATAAACAGTAAATAAATTTAATTAATAAATTTAGTAAATTTATTAATTATAAATAAATAAAAATAAATTAAAATTCTATTAAGAAAAAATATAAATAAATAAATTTATTTATTTAATAAATAATTAAATAAATATTTATTATTGCTGGGTATAGTATTCTTGACTAGCAGTTTCTTTTCTTTCAGTACTTTGAATATATCATTCCGTTCTCTCCTGGCCTTCCATTTCTTCTCCTGCTGAGAAGTCTGCTGTTACTTTAATGGGGATTCCGTTATAAGTGACTTCACATTTTTCTCTGCTGTTTCTAGAATTTTCTCTTTGTCTTTAACTTTGGACAGTTTGACTACAGTGTGTCTTGGAGATGCCCTATTTGGGTTGAATCTATTTGGAGACCTTTGAGCTTCCTGGGTTTGGATGCTTGTATCTTTCCCAAGACTAGGGAAGTTTTCAGCCATTATTTCATTAAATAGGTTTTCAATGTCTGACAATGGCTCTGGTTTCAAGATGGCACCATCCTGCATAAGCTTGGGTCATGAGAGTGGGCAGGTGGGGAATGCACCATTTGTTCTAGTGTTCTAGAGTGATTCAGTGTTTTCTAGGCCACTCCCCACACTAGGCTCTGGGCTTGTCCTGCCAAAGGATCAGCTGGCTTCTGTGGTGAGCATGGGGGTTGGTGTGGATCTTTGTCCTACCTTTTCACAACAAGGAAAAATTCCTCCTATGCCAATCATGGTGGTGGAGATATGGCAGCTAGAGCCTTGTGCCTCTCTAGTCCCTTTATGCCACCACTCTGGACTTACATGTTCCACAGGGATCTTACCAGTCTCCTGCTGTACTCTTAAACTCTCCCACAGATGCTCCCATCAATAGTTAGCTGTTAGTTCTGGTCCTTTGTTTGAGAAGAACATGCCCTGGGAACTTCTAGTCTGCCGTCTGGCCCCTTCACCTCCCCCCATTATGTTCTAATCTAAATCTTGCATCTTTCGGTCAAGTATATACAAATACAGAAGAAAATGTGTGCCACATAACATTTACAGAGCAGATGAACTATGAATAGATCCAGGTGCAAGGGGAGAAGAAAGAAGAGAGAGAGAGAAATAGTTGGATACCATCCCACATAAGTGTGGGCCCTGGATTGCAGAAGGGAGAGAAGAAAGGACACAACCATGGCATAACATTTTAGAATGACCTTGCCCACTAAGATGAGTCACCTGATCACATTTGTGGATACTAATGAATATGATTAATGTCTCCTCTTCCTTGAAGGTTGGTGAGCATGGAGGAAATATCAAAACTGGGGGTAGACTTTCATCTCCTGATGTACCCAAGAATGGAAGTGAAAGAGTTTCTATTGTTTGGGAAATGAGAAGTTCAGGATAGCTAACAAGTTGGGAAATGTGAAGATTAAAAACGATGCAGGAGAAAAGTTTCAGCAGTAAAGTACCACCAGGAAGTGAAATGGAGCTTCCTAGCCCACTTCCTGGGCCCAGACCAGGACCCTCTGTCTTCCTTTTTTCCTGCTGTGGGTCTGGGAACTCATTCTTCCTGAGAAATAATGACCTTAGATGCCTGTCTTGCTGCTTCTGAAGACAACTCCATAAGCCTCTTTCATTCAAAGTTCTTGTCAATCATTACAGGAAAAGGGTGGAAGAGGAATAGAATGGAACTGAGCACTTGCTCAGCAGGCTTTCCTCAACTCCCTCTGAAACTTTCTCTAGCCTACTGTAATCTCCTTCTTGGTTTATTTCCTGTCCTTCTCCTGCCCCCAATTTGTCTCCCTGATTAATATCAGAACAGCATGGATACTGGAGTCAACCAATTCATTTCCCAACTTTATCATTTACTGACCGTGTGACCAGAAACTTTTTTAACCTATTTGAGCTACGTGTCCTCATTGGTAAAAGGGAATTGTTTCAGTTCCATATCCTCAATAAAACAATCCCAAGCATTGTGGCTTAAAACCACTATTTATTAATATTAAATGCCACAACCATTTATAAATTCATGATCATAGGTTGGCAATTGGGCTGAGCTTAGCTGGGCAGTCCTACTGGTCTTACAGGAGCACACTCTTGCAGGTGGGGTCAGTTGCTGGGGACTGACTTGCCATCAAAAGGGACACCTCTACTCAGCAGGCTGACCTGGGCTTTTTTACATGGCAGCTCAGATTTCCAAGAGCAGAAGGAATGCAACCCCCATGCATAAGCACTTCCAAGTCACTACTTGCATCATGTCTGTTGGTGTCCCATTGGGGAAAATAGTCACATGACCAAGCCCAGAGTCAGTGTAGGAGGGCACTACTAAAGCACATGAATATAGAACAAATATACAAAGGGCATGAGACATACATAAATTTGGTCATTACTGACCACTACCAGGATAATTACAGGACTTTTGTAAGGAATAAATAATAAAATGAATGAAAGAAAGTTAAGCATAGTTTTTGGCTCATAGTAAAGACTGAATAAATATTATCTATCATTGCTGCTATTGTTGGGGGAAGAGTGATGGTGGTGAGAACTAATGCTCCAATTTCCATAAATTAAGAGAGAATTTCCACTTCACTTTACTGAAGTAAACAGTCTGAGAAATATTTTCATCTCTTCTCAAAACCCCTTACTCACTCCTACCCATGGAAGGGGAAGTTATTTATCCTGTTGGTGTACCTCATTTCTCTAATTCAGGAGTTCTCAATGTCACGATCTGAAAAAGGGTATCATAATCCCTGCTTTTCTCATAGGTTTACTAAGAAAATGTATGTGAGCGCATTGTGTAAAGTGTTAATCATGATATGAAGTGAAGTGTTAACACATTAAGACAGCAAGGTATAATAAGTCCAGCTACTATTTGTTGAGTGTTTACTATGTTCAGGAACTTTAAAGCATCATTTTATGTTATCCTCCTGATCATCTTGGCTAAAATGTGTCTTCCTTTTTACATATGAGATGATCGAGCCTCAGAGAGGTTAAGTAATTTGTCCAAGGTCACACAGGTGGAAAATGGCTAAGCCAAGCTTCAAATCAATTTTGCTCCCCTTGCCCTGCCCCTGAAATATTTGGCAATGGATGGAGACATGTTGGGTTATCACAACTGGCACAGGGTGATGCTACTGCCTTCTAATGGGTAGAGGCCAGGGATAAACAACCTACAATTCCCAGGACATACCCCTACAATGAAGGATTACCTGGCCCAAGATGTCAATAGCGTCAAGGATGAGAAACTCTAATGAGTGTGAGAGATGCAGTCTAGTGTAATGATTAAGTTAGTAGACTCCTAAGCTGCACTGCTTGACTCCACTTACTCGCTGTGTGACATCGGGCAAGTCATTTAACATTTCCATGCTTCACATTCCTCACCTGTAAGATAGGGTTAACAATAGTTCCCATCTCATATGACTATTGTAAAGGTGAAATAAGTTACCACCTCTAAAGTATTTCTAACAGGGCTTGGCATTTAGCTAAAATTCAATAAATGTTTGCTATTGATGTATTAAAAAGTCATGCATATTGTAACCACTCTCTCCAGCCTGTTCTCTGCGTAAATCTTCCCAGACCTGCTCATATTTTATGCTCGTGGTGATTAAGAACTCTGAAGCCAGACAACTTGGGTTTCCTAGTCTGAATCCTGACTGCTAATTTGACAGCTCGGGTGGTGGGATTCTAAGAAGTCAAGATCAGATGAGATTTTCTAAGTTAATACTGAAAACAACCCACAAAATTGGTACTACTATTTCACTGATGAGGCTTTGGAGGGTTAATTCATTTGCCCGAAGTCCCAGCCAATAAGTGGAGAGTCAAGATTTGAACCAGACTCCAAAGCCAGTGGCTGCATCTCTCGGGATACTGCCACTTTTCGATGCCATCACAAATGGATTTAGGTATTAGGCACTACCCTTCCATCTATGAAGAGAGGGTATTTGTGGGCAGAAGCTAAACATCAACTCTACCACTGAGTAGGAGCAGACCTGGAGAAACTAACACAATCTCTCTAAGCTACATTTATAAAAAGACCTCAATTTTGTTGATTGTTGAAAACAAACAATATTTAAAGACACATAATATTAAGGAGATTTAGGACCTCTTTCAGGGAATAGAGTTCTCCTTAGAATGCCTTAGAAAATCCATGTGAAGCTGGACTTAGTGGCTTTGAAGAATGTACAAATAATCTTTTAGCATCCCTTGAAATTCCTCTATTTCTAATATGACCTTGCCCAGTTATGGGGGTCTATGGAGCAGGGTTGATGGCCAGGTATGTATCTGCAAAATGCCATATAGACACCCTCGGAATGATTGCAGCTATTTGACCATCTCTGGGTCACAGCACACAAACGTGAGAGGAGAGGAAAGGTCATTTAATAGGGCTATTGTACTCTCAGCTTCACCAGTTCAATAACTTTCTCAGCATTCTCAAGAAACTAATATTCCCCAGCTTGCTCTCTGCACTGAACTTTTTCAGAGGATCTGACCTCTGAGCTGTTTCTTGGAGACTGCAGGTGAACCTCACTTATTCCTACCATCTTCCCCTGGAGCCTCTAAATTTTCCCTGGTTCTCTATCACTGTGCCGGTATGGATGATGTCCTGCTCTTAAAGTACGAATACCTGGGTGTGAATGAGTCCTGGCGGGGTGACTCTGGAGAAACCACTAAAATTCTCTGAGCAATGACTTTCTCATTTGTAGAACTAGAAGCTAATAATCTCAAAGTCAAGGGCCAATTTGAGAATAAAACTGGTTTCGTTCAGATTAAAGTGCTTTAGAATGTGTATAATGTATAACGTGCCATTGTTATTTATCATTTTTTTAAATGTGCCATTATTTTTTGCCTAGATATCACTTTTGGTGTCATTTGTTAAGCCTCTCTGATGTACCATGAACTTGATAAAGCATTTGCATGCATTATCTCATCTGGTCCTCACAAAAAAATCATAGGACATAGGACCTATTATTGGCCCTATTTTAGGGGTAAGAAAACAGAGGTTTAGAGAAGCTAAATAATTTCCCTAAGGCAGTAAATGGCAGAACCAGTCATTGAACCTGTGTCTGTCACGATCCAAGTTCAAGCTCTTACACTACGATACGGAGTTTCTGGATCTCTCCAAAACAGAGAAGAGGATAAAAAAAACAAGGAGGGAACCAAATTCATTAGTATTGAGATGATTATTTTTCTATGGGGTTTTAGAAAAATGATATATGGTGAGACAGATATCTGTGTAGAGTCTAGTAAATTGCAAAACTATTTATAATCCTCACAAGAGCCCTGTGAGGTAAATATTTTATCCCCTTCTGACAGATTGGAAAATAGAGGCTCAGGGGTCTAAGAAATATGCCTCCAAATCACAGAACTAGTAAATAAAGGAACCAAGACTTAGGCCTAAGTATTCTAGGACCAACTCCTGATGTCTTTCCACTATACCAGTGTGGATTTGAAGCTTGAACCAGCCATTTATTAGCTGTGTGACCTTGGATGAGTTGCTTAACCTCTCTGAGATTCCTCATAGGTAAAAGGAAGACATATTTCAACCAAGATGATCAGGAAGATAAAGTAAAATGATGCATAAAACTTACTGAACATAGCAAGCACTCAAAAAATGGATTTATTATACCATGCTGCCTTGAAGTATTAATGACTCACTTTTGTGTCATAATGAACCCTTTATGCATTGTGTTTAAATACATTTCAGTAAACTTATAAGGCAAGCAAGAATTATGGTCTCCCTTTTCAGATTATGACATTGAGATGTTAAAGAATAATATCACTTGCTCAAAATCACACAAGTAGTAAGTAAGGGTTTGGGAATGCAACCCAGTCTTTATATTTCAAATGAAGAATAATTTATCTTGCCCTGTGCCAGGCGTTGGATACAATATACACTACCTTTTCATTCATTTATTTATTCAATGTCTATAAAGTTACCCTCAGGTTAGAAAGTGAGAGTTGACTTATATTTCAAATGAAGAATAATTTATCTTGCCCTGTGCCAGGCGTTGGATACAATATACACTACCTTTCATTCATTTATTTATTCAATGTCTATAAAGTTACCCTCAGGTTAGAAAGTGAGAGTTGAGTTCAATTTCCTTCTCACTTAGAGGTCACCTTCCCAGTCAGAAAATTGAGTTTCTATTGGGTGACTGAAGAGACCTCCCTAAGAGGCATGAATGCAGTTTATTAACTTAACAGATATTTATCGAGCACCTACTACATGCTAAGTGTTGGAGAAAGAGCAGACATGGCCATTGTCCTCTCTGCCTTAGGATGTACAGGGAAGCACCCAAGAATGATGCATTATTATATGTGCCATGATATGAGAGAAAAAGTGGGTCACCAACTCACCCTAGAGGAGTCAGGAAACACCCATGGAAAATGAGATGTGATGATAAGTAGGTGTTAACCAGATAGTAGTTTCTCAGGCGGAAGAAAGCATGTGCAAGGGAGAAGTGTGATGTATAGAAGAAGCAGAATCACTGTGAAGCTGTATTACACAAAGAGGGAAAGCAGAAAGTCAGGCTAGACAGGGAAATAGGGAGGATATTTCAGATTTGCATTATAAGCTGTGCCAAAGGGTTCTAACTTTATCTGAAATTTCTGGGGAATCATTGAGATATTTTAATAAAGAGATAATCAAATCAGGTTATTGACTGGGTTACTGATAGTTTAGAAAAATCCTCTGGATGACCTGAGTACAAGTAAATTGGAGTAGGAGAAAGACTAGAAACAATAAGACCAATTGTGGTGCTATTTGCAACAATCCGAGTAAGAACAATGAGGAATGATTTTTTAAAAGAAACAGAAAAAGGATGGATTCCTGAGATATTTAGGATAGAGTGTTAATCATGCTTGGCAAGTTAGTAGTTAAATTGGTCACATTCTCATCTCTACTACTGTCCCAATATTTGCACTGGGTGAGTTAGGAGAGCTCAGCCTTGCCTGATCTGACCTGGAATTTGGAGAACCACCAGAGATGCACACCGGGGCTCAATTCTGAGGACCCTGTAAAAAGGTGAGTTTGACAGTTGAGCATCTTTCACACAAACATACTGACAAGTCTCCCAGCAAAAGGGCCAGCACGAAAAGTGTCGAGTGGGGAGCAAGGTCTCCCTATGGGAATGACAGTTGACACATTAACACTGTGGCAGCAGCAGGGCCAGTAATGGCCCACAGCAAGCTCCTCAAGTTTGAAAGTGGCAAAATGGGACTCTGACAGCTTCAAACTCAGAGGCAGAGGCTGCATCTCAAACAGAAGAGGGAGAATTGTCTAAATGCTTCGATTCTTGTAATTGAAGCAATTGCACATCATTTTACATGCCAGCTTCCTGACAGGATAACCAGTTTGAGCTGAGTGTGGGAATTCAATTATATATCTTCTGTCTGCATCTTTGAAAGAAAACAACCCAACTGGCCTGTCAAATATCCAGCATGTTTGCCTGTTGGAAATTGCTATCTCCTCCTGATGCAGAAAATGTCTCTGCAGAAGGAAAACCTATTATATTTCACAAAGCTGGCATAACCCTATTAAAAAACTTGACAAAGAAAACACAGAAAAAGAAAACTACAGACCAATTTCATCTATGAATATAAATGCAAAATTCCTGAATAAAATATAAGCATATAAAATACAGCAGTAAAACACTAGAAGCTTTTCCATTAAAAATTGAAACAAAACAAGTATGCACACTACAACTCTAATCATTTAACATTGCTCTGAAATGTTTGACCAATGCAATAAGACAAGAAACATAAATAAATAAAGGTATAATTATTGAAAAGTAAGTGGCAACATTTCTCATTATTTGCATGTATGATTATTTACCTGCAAAATCCAAGCAAATGAACTGAAAAAATCTTAGCATCCATAAGAGTTCATTGATTCCTCTGCTATAAATTTAATCTGAAGAAATATTCACAGAGTCAAATATTTATGATAGAGGAATCTTATCCCAGTATTATTTTAACTAGTGAAAAAGACAGAAAATAACCCAAATATGTAACAATATGGACATGACCAAACATTTTACTTTAGTTCCAGATGACAAAATATGCAACCATTGAAACTTATATTTTAAAGAATATTTAATAATTTGGGGATATGCTCACATGTCATGAGAATAAGAGCAAAATAGAAACCTAAATACAGTGTGATTCCTCTTTTCTAATATAAACAAACAAATAAAACATATGTACATACACATATTTGCATAGAAAATATAATAGAAAGAATATAAAAATGACAATACAGTTATCACTGGGTAGGGACTTTTTAACTTCTATAGAATTTACCTGAATCTGTTTTACAGATTAGACTATGAATATACTATAAATGCACTATAAAAATGTATAGGATTAGGCCAGATAATAGCAAAAACACCTGCCAATCTGTTTCTAGCATAAATATGAAAATTTTCTATGAAAACCTGACACTTTAAAACAGAAAAGGATCTGTAATATTTCTATTCCTAGAAGACCTGGGCTGCCACACAAGACTAGCAACTAGCTTCACTCAGAGTTTTGGGGGAGCTGGCCTCCCTGTACACAGACCTTAACCTTCAATCTTATCAGCCGAGAAAGGCTTTCTTCTTTCATGGCCCCAGCTGGAATCCAATTTGTCACCTAATTCCTTGTTTGCCACACTTCATGTCTCCACCGGTCCCCACTTGCTAATCCTTATTAAAACTGCATAGCATGACTCCACCTGAGATGAGTTTTCTAGGTGGGCTTATCCTCCAGCATCAGTATATCAGAAACTACTTGAATTCCTGGCTCAGGACCCTTCCCAGCGACATCCACCAATGATAGGGTGCAAGATTTACATGGGCTCTCCTTTAACAGATTCCTTGCCTGAATTTCCCCTTTTGGTGGACCATAGCAGACCCAACCTGGACACCAACCTACAGACCTACACCAGGAGTTGTGTCCAGAGGAGCTCAACTCAGGCAGAATATTTCACGTTCTGAAAGTGGCCTAGAGTGGGAAGATCCTGGGTATTTATTGGACCCAATAACTTTAGTGAAAATTGGAAGTCAAATCCAGAGATACCAGGTGTAGATGAGACATCCACAGAGCAATAGCAAACCAATGAATCAGAGACAAAGTCAAGAACATGGAAGAGCCAGAAAAGCCTAAACACAGCTGCAAAATCTTTGGGGTAGCCAGGACTCAGCTTTAATGAGTAACTGTGTATATGTTGTGATAGATTAAAGCAAGGGGCACAGGAACACAGGCTCAAACGCCCATAGAGTCCGGGGAGTAGTCTAAAAGAGTGAAGCAGACAAGCTGGAGAGCTGCAAAGAGGGGACAGCAGCTACTGACCCCTAGAACTCTAGCTAACTATTACCATGAGGAAATGTTGACTCACTGCTACCAGATCTGTTGATTTTTTAAAAAAAGAAAGAAAGAAAGAAGGGAAAGCTGAGAATATAAATTTTTGTGTGAAATCTCTCATTTTAAAATGTTGCCAATTGGGCCGGCCCGGTGGCGCACTGCGTTAGTGCGCCGCTTGGGAAGCGCGGCGGCACTCCCACCGAGGGTTCGGATCCCACATACAGACCGGTTCCCGCTCACTGGCTGAGCGAGGCGCGGGGGCAACATCGAGGGTTGCGATCCCGTTGCCGGTCCCGGTCCGGTACGGGGGCGACACTGAGGGTTGCGATCCGTTGCCGGACATGGAAAAAGACAAAAAAAAAAAAAATGTTGCCAATTAATGTCTTGAATGTTATACAAACCAAAAAAAGTAAATAAAAAATACATTTGCAGGCTGAATTTGATCAATGGACAGCAATTCATGACAAGTAACTGTTATAAGGTTTAAGAGTGGTGAGAAATTGATCCCCGTAAGATTAACCTATGCCCAACTTTCCCTGCCTAAGAGGCTTTCCTTTGCAGAAGTGAGAAAGAAAGGAGGCATTAGGCTTTTGCCTGTTCCAAAAAGTGATTCATTCTACTCCAGTGCACCTAGGAGTATGGTCAGTTCCTGAGGTTTGAATATCATGCCCTCAGGAGACCAGCTGTGAGACATTCAGGGGCCCAACAGTAAATGACTGCAGAAATCTGAATGCCATTGTCACTTCTAACAGGGTCCCACCAATTGATAGCTAATCTGCTGGATGAGCTCTAATTGACCACTATCTATTAATATGAACCTCCAGGGGTTATGAACAAGTCCAAGTTAGAGAGGTAGATGGGTGGGAGACCTCACTGAGAACCATGGAGTTTGCCAGCTTTTAAAATTCCCTACCTAATCCAACTTTCCTAATGCACATTATCCAGTGCATGCTCCATGACTTATCTCAGAGGCCTTCTGACACTTTCTTGGGACCTTAAGAAGTACAAAGCATGTGTCTGTATGTTGTTGGCATGGGCGCCTATCAACACAGAAAAATACGTATTTCACCTGAACATATTTCCAAAAAGAGGGAACAAAAGGAAGGACATTATCTTTTAATGTAATAAATCTTCCAGTAACACAAGGATTTGAGCTTTTAAGTCCCTCCTAGTTCCCATCACCATGAATGAAGACCCACACCAAAGCACATTTTGATGGCATTTCATAATAATGAATTAAAAAAAGATTCTCCCAGGGAAGAAAAATAGATCATATAGGAGGGTAATTCAAAAAGTTCATAGAAAGATTCATATTATCTTTTAATTCTAATTTTTTAATAAACTTTTTGAAGTACTCTAGTGTAAAGGTAAGGGCATCTGAAAACCAGAACACCCTAGAAAAGTACCTTAAAAGTCTGAGGATAAATAATTTCCAACCCAGAATTTCTAGCCAAACTAGAAATTCATTTGTGAAATTAAAATACAGTCTGTTGTGGACGTTTGGAATCACAAAAAAATTACCTTCTTCTCACATTACATCAGAAGCTACTAAAAAGAATATACCAAAGAAAAGAAAGAGATAAAACCCAGAAAATAGGTGATACAAAAGAACAGGTCAAGAAAGTTTCCATGATGACGGTGAAGTTCCAGGATAATATCTGTAGAGGTGACAACAGTCAAAACTAAAGCATGAAGATGGAGAGTTCTAGAGGTAGCTGTCTCTCTCTCTCTCTCTCTCTCTCTCTCTCACACACACACACACACACACACACACACACGCAAGAAAATTTATCTAGCATAGTTGATGACACTAAATAAGTTTTGAGAGTTTGGTTGCATAATTTAGAAAGCAATAAATGTATATAAAACTAAGCAAATGAGCAAAACAAAAATAGGCAATTACTAACCCTTGAAAAATAAAAAGAAAGGAACTGTAGTCATAGGACATCTTATGGTTCATCTGAGAACAGTATTTTCATAATCATAGTAATGTAGAAGCTATTCAACATAAAATTTTGATACAACCATATTGAGAGGGTGAGAGAAGGGGAGAGGAATCCGATGGTGTGGGGACTGGAGTGGTGTAAGAAAGACACATTCTCATGCCCCCTAGTAGGACATCAAAGATAATTTTTTTAACTAAAATTTCCTAAAAATCAAAAAATGGCAGGATAAGCATATAATTTTCAAATATGAAGATAAACATTAGAAAAGCTGAGAGTTGAAAATGGTTGCCTCTTGGGAACTGGACTCAAAGGTTAGGTAGAGGTGAGCAGTGACCTTTGATTTTTTTAAAAAATCTTTGCAGTATTGCATGACTTTTTAAATTATTTATGTGTATTACATGGATAGCAATTTAAAAATTAAATTTAAAAAGAAATTTGAAAAAAGATACATAGTTTTTCTTGCTTAGTCATTCTGTATTATCTAAAAACATCTCCATTAATGGTACATATCCCACAATTTACTCCAACACCTGTCAAGACCCCTGAAGTCCTAGGTTCTATCACTGACCTTCCTGCCTTTCTGTGATATAAATTTTTCTGTCACTGACATGCTCACCAAAATAATCAGCTTTCTGCCATACCAGGCTACCACCTAGATAGCTGCTGCATTAACTTAGGTGAGAGTTATAAAAACCTAGACTAGAACAGTAGAGACAGAATGAAGATTCCGGGATGAATGTGGAAATATTGAAAAGGTTCCATTTGATAAGATGAGATGATGTTTGGGAAATGGGGGGAGAAAAAGGAGTTGAATATAGCAGTCAAGTTGTGATCTTGGGTGACATTAAGAACGAAAGAAATCAAAAAGAGAAGTACATTTGGCTAGAAGAAATGATTTTGTTTGGAGATGTTGAATTTTAGGTTTCAGGGGACAACCTATTTAGAGACATTACACTACCATACATATTTTGTCCAGAATCACTAGAATCCAGAACAACATAAATTGAGACAGAGAACTAATGGTCAACAGAATCTTAGATTTTACTGGCCACATGGTAGGTCCCATGATACACAAGTCAGGTAAAATCCTGGGGCAAACCTGCACCAGAGGAAGGCTATAATGAATATTTCATAACTGCTGAAATCATAACAACTTCCCAAGCTCCCTTGCCCAATCCACCTCTTCCCAAAATAGCACATGATCCACCCAATGACAGTACAATGAAAGTGGTAGAGCCACAGTGTGCAAACATTGACCTTTGTCATGAGAGTTTTTATCTCATCCGACAGCATTTCAAAAAACCATTAACTAGATTCCATGGTGCCCTGGCACCCATCAGAGGTCCTAAATTCTTGATTTTTTTAAATAATAGATTGGGAAAGCTGATATTTCTCCATCTTTTCTACTTTTGTATGGTCTTTCTCAGCCTATTCTTTAAATACTGGTGTTCTGCTCTCCTTTTACCCATTTTCTGCTTGTGTGTAGGAAAAGAAAATCAAAGAAATGAGGAGGGATCAGATCCTTGGATCAGCTTTTCTCTCCAACTACATGAAGGCAGAAAGAAGAAAAAGAGGTTCATAACCATGCACAGGCAATTTAACGTACACGAGCCTGTCCACAGAAAAGACCTAAACTTTAACCAATCGGATCACTACCCCACCTCCATCTGGGAAAAAATTAACAGAGAGATGTTGGGAGAGAAATGGAAAATAGAACCAACCAGGCAAGATGAGAAGGCTGACTTTACTTAAAAAGAGTGCACCGAAGGTTATAGCGTAAAACTGTGACAGAGATGGCTAGTTATCAAAAAGTGTCCATTCTTCCCTCCTTCATTAACAACAGAATCCTATTTTACTTGAGGTGGCAGTGCCTTCATAAAAGGCTACTGTTCCCCACCTCTCTTGAGGCTAGATGTGGCCATATTATTGTGTTCTAGTCAATGAACCATAAATGGAGGTGCAGGGTTGGACTTGCAAAAAAGATATTTAAAGGAAGCTACCTCAGCTGAGATATCTGCCCCCTTTCTCTTCCTCCTTTCCTCCTTCTTCCTGCATGATGATTAGAGATTCAGCAGGCATCGTTGACCATGAGGTGACCTTGATGATAAAAGCCACATACCAGAATGGCTTATATTTACCAGAAAGATAAAAGGAGTTAGGTCAATCATGAAGACGCCTCTCCAGACTTGAGAGTCTGCCTCCAGACTTTTTTTCCACGGCAGGGAAATAAACTTCTCTTTTTAAAACAGTTTTAATTTTAGTTTCCTGATACATGCAGCCAAACTCAATCCTAACTGATACAGAAATTATATAAAGTGTAGGCTTAATTCAGCTGTAAATATCCCTTAAAGCAATTGTAGTTTTTTAAGAAATGTATTTCTAAATAAATCCTCCTGGAAGAGTCATAATATGTGGAACTAAAGTCTGCTGCTAAAAGAAACTATCATAGAAACAGGCAATATATAAAACAATCTCTTCTATGAATACTAAGTTCACTGGAAAAGGTGACTGGAGTAGGGAAAAAAATAAGGCAAGTAAAGGAAGCATTCTCTTCCAATGGGTAAAGGAGAAGAATTAAGGCTTTTGACACTGCAGGGAGGAGAAAATACTGTGTTCTGCATAAGCATCAGCCCTTCTATTTTGCTTTCTCATGGAAGCCTTGATCATGTGGTCTCTGAAAAGAAGTTGGAGAAGGAAAGACAGACAGTGAAATCATCAAGGATATGCTGCCTGACCAAGGAAGTTTGAAGCAATGAGGGGAAAATCTCAGTAGCGCGCTCAAAGCTGAGAATAGCTGAGGGGAAGAAAAACCTGGGAAGGGAGCTGATGAAAGCTATTGGGAGGCTTTGGTGACAATTTTGCCTGTTTGATGGAAATGTGAGTTGGTCCTGGGAGGCCTGGATACCCAGTTAGGATTCATTGTGAATTATAGTTAGCGTCTCTCCATTGATGGCCCTACTTCTCGGATGAAATGAACATAGCCTTCTATCACCACTTGGTGGAAATATATCTAAATTACAGGAGCAAAACTACGGCAGGGGGCGGCAGGAAGGCTTCATATAGAGAACATTAGAGAACACACCTTTTTCATTTTCTTAAACTGTCCTCAATTAGTATTAGAAAATAGTTCAACATGGCAACCAAGTTTTGCCATTAGTTACCCAGATAATAATGTCCTTTTTCTTTAAAGTTATGTTTATTGTGGTTATATCTATGACATGATTACAGCTTACAAAGAGCTTTTTATACACACTATCCAATTAGCACAGCAGATCTATAAAGTTATCAGGGAAGTTTGGAAAACTGAGGCTCAGAGAGGTTAAATGATGAACTAAAATGCTAGTTTAAGGGATATGTCTTATGTTCCTTACATTCTAGATATAGTTTAGCACTCATTTCCACTAATCCATGCTGACTAAAGAGTAAATGTGAAGGGTTTTGACTTTATGCTTCATTGATCAAGAATCAGTTTTCCAGAGTTAGCTCAGTTGGATAGAGCACGGTGTTATAACGCCAAGGTCCAGGGTTCAGATCCCCATAGCAGCCAGCCTTCAGAAAAAAAAAGAAAAAAGAATAAGTTTTCTCTTTATGCTTCATTGATCAAGAATCAGTTTTCCAGAGTTAGCTCAGTTGGATAGAGCACGGTGTTATAACGCCAAGGTCAAGGGTTCAGATCCCCATAGCAGCCAGCCTTCAGAAAAAAAAAGAAAAAAGAATAAGTTTTCTATAGGGATGAACCAGGAGAGACACTAAACCCCATTCAAGGTGACACTCTTGGGACATTAGTAATAACAAAGCTTAGACTTCATTAGTGACAGGTTAGTGCTGTCTGAGAAGTGAAAGTAATATTTCTGCCTGCTATCACAGACCAAATTTCCCCTGCTGGAGCAAATCTGTAATACTGGTTAAATCCTCAGACTATCATCCTTGTCTTTAGACATTTAGTTTAAGATTATTATTTTTATAAAAATGAGAAATGTCTTTTCCATCTCTGCTCACAGAGAGATTACTGAAATTTCTACTCATTTCAAAGCTGTTTGTCTACTTCTTTAACTCATCCAAGTCGAGTGTGTCGTGAATCCTGGCAGCTGAAAGAGAATCTCAGAAGCACTGACCACCAAGATTAGATTCAGAGCAAGCTACATACATCAGCATCACTGTGTATAAAGCATTTTCATGTGGTTTATGTAATTTGATCCTTACAAAAATCCAGCATTGCAGCCATGAGCATTATCCTCAGTTTGTATCTAACAAAGATGACACTTTGACACTGAGAGAGTTGAATGTCTTATTCAAAACAGAAAATTGGCAGAGCTGGAAATTAAACCCAGGTTGTTGTTGTTTTTTAACTCCAAACTGCAAGCTTATTCTACAGCACCACACTGAATTAATTTCAGCCTGGCCTCTGTATAAAATCAGAATTAAAGCAGACAGATTAGCCTCAATGAAGAAGAGATGAAATAATTCTTACTTTTGAGTTTCCCATTGTGATGATTCATTTTGTTTCAACATGACTGGGGTAAGTGATGCCCAGATAGCTGGTATAATACTATTTCTGGTCTGTCTGTGAGGGTGTTTCTAGAAAAAAATCAGCATTTGAATCAGTAGACAGAGTAAAAAAGGTTCACCCTCGCCAATGTGAGGGGACACTATTAGAACAAAAAGGCAGAGGAAGAGCAAATTTGTTTTCTCTCTTCTTGAGCTGGGACATCCATCTTCTCCTGCCCTTGGATATTGGAGTTCCTGGTTCTCAGGCCTCCAAACTTGGACTGAATTATACCATTGGCTTTCCTGGTTCTCCAGCTTGTAGATGACATACTGTAGGACTTCTCAGCCTCCATGATCACATGACCCAATTCCCATAATAAATCTCCTCTTATATATCTAGATAGATACAGATATAGATATAGATATCCTATTGTTTCTGTTTCTTTGCTGAACCCTGACTAATACACTCATGTTATAAAGCTATTTCAAAGACTTAAAATATGATCCTTAAAGGCTAGAATCACCATGAAATAAATAGGACTACCATTCTTACTGCATAAAGAGCTTTTAAAACTCATTAAGAAAACATTTTAATTCTAGAATGGAAAAAAAGAAATCATTGATAGGCAATTTATATAATAAGAAATATAAAATAAATGTAAACATTCAATAATACTAATAATCAAAGACATTTTAGGGAGATGTAGTCATTTTTCACCTTTAGAGTCCAACTACTAATTGATTCTCCAGAAAATTGGTGATGGCCAAGATGTAAACATTCAATAATACTAATAATCAAAGACATTTTAGGGAGATGTAGTTATTTTTCACCTTTAGAGTCCAACTACTAATTGATTCTCCAGAAAATTGGTGATGGCCAAGATCTATTAAACTAGCAGATACTTAGCCTGGGAAGGTGTAAGCTCTTCCATAAACTATCTAGGGAAACGTAAATTGGCACAACGATTCTGGAAATATGCTGTAATATGGGTCAAAAGAGTCTGAAAATGTTCCTACCCGGGACTTCTGGATTAGCATTAGCAACTCAATCCAAACTTTTCAGTAAAATTTGAAAACTCACATTATACCATAAACTAGGGTTAATGATTAATTTAATTGTAAGGGAAAACTGGCCAATAAGTATTAGACCCACAAATCTGAATTAAAAATTACAATTGATAGACTAACTCTTCTGAGCTGGCACCAGAGCCCTTAAGCCTTAATTGATATTTAAATGAGGATGTTTGAAAGGAATGGGAAGACTGCTGACACACATAATAGAGAAGGCACTGAGTTAGTTACTATATACTCTCAGGAAAGGGTTAAATTTGAAGAATACTTATTTTAAAAAGGACATTTACTATGAAGATTTTAAAAATATAAATATTAAAATGGATGGAGGTGAAAGCCCATTCCTAGCATATTAATACTTATTCTGCACCTTACGATCATAAATTATATCCTGGCTAGTTTAGAATAAGTTTCCCCCGAGACATCATGATTTTAAAGGTGTTATCTTCTTTCAAAAGTAACCTCTAAACCCTGAGGCTATACATAGGTTTATCTTGGGAAATATTTTTATTGCAATGTTTATGATGTGAAAGCAAGTTTATTTACCTAGAAATTGTAATATACATATCAGCATTATAATAAGCAACTCACTCCTCAAACATCATTGTCTTTATTTGCAGCATCACTTGCTTTCAGTGGCTTGACTTGACTTATGAATCAGAAAATATCAAGACTCATTGTGGTTACTTTCTCCCAACAGAACTACTTTTAAAGAGAAAGAGAGAGATTCTAACAGATTTCTTTCTAGAAAATCCAGGTGAATTTAAGTTTTTTCCACAAATAAGAAGGGGGTTGGAAGATTCTTGAAAACAATTTACTGCAGTTATCAGAAGAAAATTTTGGAAAACATTCAGCAGCTTGAAGTGGTCAGGAAGGCAGGGCTGGGGCTGCCTGAACACATCACAGGGAGCCAGGCATGCAGAGGGTAGGCCACAAAGCACAAGTAACCCACCAGCCTTTGAAAACATACCTTTAAAAGCCAGTCACACACTATATTCCACACATGGCATTGACACCTAAGTTCAAGCCACTGTAGTATAACCAAGGTAAGCTTCAACTACCTTTAAGAGACACTCTGGTGACTGAAGAAATAAAGTCCTGTTCCCATGTGGAATTTACTTTGGGGTATCCCAGGCACTCCTTACCAAAACACTTCACATCTGCATGGCTATGATGGAAGGTCCCATATAAATATGTGATGCTGGTCACCATCTTAACCACAATTTACTGGTTCACATCTGAGCACTTGACCCAAGTTATGCCAATCAGAATATTTCCTCTTGGAAATTGGAAATATGTAAGACTAAGACCCCTCCTCTCTGATGACGGCTCTCTAAATGTAGGAGAGCTATTGGCAGTGCTTATTTCCAGTCATATACTAGTTATCCATTTCTGTGTAAAATATTAGCACATAACTTAGTAAATTAAGCAGTAAATGCATTATCTCATAGTTTGGGGGGTCAGATATTGAGAAGGAGCTTAGCTGGGTTGTTCTAGCTCAGGGTCTCTCATGAGGCTGCAGTCAGGATGTCAGCAGTCATCTGAAGGTTCAACTGAGTCTGAGCTATCCACCTCCAAGATGGCTCACTCACATGGCTGTGGGCAGGAGGCCTCAGCCCCTCAACACATAGACCTCTCCACAGGGCTGCTTGAGTGTCCTCATGATGTGGCTTCCACCAGAACAAGTGACCCAAGAAAGAGAGCAAGGAGAAAGCCACAACAACACAGAAGCATGGATGGGGAGAGAAACAGAGGTGAATAAATGAGACAGAGGTCTGCCTGGGTTTCCTGGCTGAAGTCCACTTCTGAGACACAGCTGCACCCGTGCCCTTGGTGTTTTGTAAAACAACACTGCATTCCTAAAAATAAATGTTCTTACTTAAGCTATCTTGAGTTGCTTTTAGTTATTTTCCAACAAACAAAATCTTAATCACTATATGAGTTCTTCCAATTAAAATTTTTGGAGGACCTTGGGACCTGCCCGGGGACCTGAGGTATAGAGCCAGGGACTGGACCCCCCCTCCCACAACCAGGCACACTGCCAGCATCTCAGGGCCTGTGCAGGATCCTAAGGCACAGAACCAGGGACCAGACCCCCCCTCCCAAAACCATACACACTACCAACACCAAGGAGCATGCCAAAAACATCATATTCATGTGGGTAGCCCACCACAGCCACGACAGTAACCAAAGCTGCCATGAAAGTGGCTAGATGCCAAAACCACCATGCAGATGGTCTGC
The DNA here is from genome assembly GCF_000696425.1 of Galeopterus variegatus. Classification (NCBI taxonomy): domain Eukaryota; kingdom Metazoa; phylum Chordata; class Mammalia; order Dermoptera; family Cynocephalidae; genus Galeopterus; species Galeopterus variegatus. Next base: position 1,205 of record NW_007732397.1, on the reverse strand, counting down.
TAGCCATTGGAGTGCATTGACACAAGGAGTCACCAGCAGAGACCAAATAAAAGAAGAGGATGTCTCTCTCCACAAAGCCCATACCAGAGTGATAGAAGAAGCATCTGCTCTATGATAATATTGGGGGACCTGAACACACCTCTCAGCATTAGACAGATCATCTAGGAAACAAATCAACAGAGTAACCATTATTCTTTCAAGAGGAGAGAAGAAATCTAGGGTAATTTGGGGGGAGGTAAAGGGGGATGGGGAGAAATTGGACAAGGGGCATAAAGAATAATTATGATTTGTAACAATATATATGCTAGTAATATTGATTTGATCAACATATGTCAACATTGAACCCTAAAAATATGTAAAATCAATTATGATTCAATAAGAATTTTTAAAAGAAAATTAATTAATTAATTAAAATAAAATAAAATTTTGGCTCTTCTGATGATTCTGCTTCAGCCACTTTACTCACTGACCCAGACACCTGGGCACTGATTTTTACATCAGATACCCCAAAGTCAGTGACCCTCTCCCGGGTGATCCCACCTACCAAAAACCACAATCACCATATGTTTCCTATTTCTCCTTCCAGACCTGTCCCTACCCTGTTCTGGACCCTGCTTAGTGCTATAAGAAAAGAGACAACATAAACAAGAAATAGAAATCAAAAATCCTGAGCACATTTGGTCTGAGTAGTAAACATACAGGATTTCTGACAAGGGCATCTCCCTGAAAGTTTGAGTTCAAAGTCAAGAAAAGGTAACCCTCTGCTACCAAAGCAAATAAAAAAAAAATCAATGTCTAATGAATGACCTTAGTCATGTGCAAAAAGTGTTCCTCTTCTCTCAGCCTCAATTGCCTTGGCAATACTTCATAAAATATATTGCCCAGGAGGATGAGGAAGCCTCCAAAATCCAGCTATAAAGATTATAGAGGAGGGTCTAAAGATGGCGACAGGTCTGGAGCGGCCGGGCCAGGAGACAGCGCAATCCTGAGAGCTGTGCGCTGTGATACCAGAGTATTAATTGCATTTCCAAGAGCAACAAAAGGCGAATAATTCTTTCAACAACGATCCTGCATCGACAAACAAGCGGCAGCAGGTTCGAGGTTTTGGGGCCGACACAGAAGAGTACTCCTGAGAGCACCCAAGCCCAGCTGCGGGAATGGGTGAGCGGCCCAGTCAACAAAGGCCAGGAAAGCCAGCAGAACCG
>NW_007732396.1:131078-134083 GCF_000696425.1 Galeopterus variegatus | reverse complement strand
GGTGGCGCATAATCCTCCTTGCTGTAAGAACAGGTCTAGTCCACGTCGATTCTGTAAAACAACTTCAAAAAGTGATGTTAGAGATTTTTATAAATGTGATACAGACACCTCCAAGCAGCTTCTATGACCTCCCAGGTTTGGTTGGCTGGCTCCTGGGGACCTTCCCCAGTGGTAGAGGCCCTTGTCCTTGTTGACCCAAGGAGGGCGGCCACTTGGAGCATCCACAAAGGGTTCATAATGCAGTCTGAGACATACAAACAATAAACTCTTCAGTATCCTCAGTACCCTGGGTGTCTGGCAAGAACTTAAGATTTTTGGCTGGGACCCATATAGGGGTTGACTCACTGAGGGGGAAGACACAACCAAACCCTCGACCCATAGTTAGCAACGGGTCAGAGCCCCTCCACTGGCCTGTTAAGGGGTCTTTCCACCTCACTTGGACTTCCGGGCATGGTGGTTGAGCTGACCAGTGTTTCTGGAATGCAGACAGGGGTTCATTTTTGGAAAAATTTAGGATGTTTAAAGTTAGGAGTGCCTGTCCCAACTGCTGATGAGGGCTGGTGACACCCCCTTTTTGTTTTAATAATTGATTTTTTAGGCATTGGTGATGCCGCTCAACAATGGCTTGTCCTTGGGGGATATAGGGAATTCCTGTAGTATGTTTAATGTTCCATTGTATTAAGAATTCTTGTAAGGCTTTGCTAGAAAAACAAGGCCCATTATCTGTTTTAATTTGTGCTGGCAGCCCTAAGGTGGCAAAACACTGCAGCAGGTGATTTTTTGCATGCTTGGCAGCTTCACCTGTGTGTGCTGTGGCCCAACACGCGTGTGAATAGGTGTCAACAGACACGAAAACATATTTGAGTTTCCCAAAAGGTGGGAAGTGAGTTACATCAGTTTGCCACAGCACATTAGGCTTGAGTCCCCTAGGATTGACCCCTGGTGGTTGTAAGGGGGGTACTTGCAGATAAGGAAGGCATGACTTGCATGTGTGTACAATCCTTTTTAGCTGTGAAATAGGTATATTTGGAAACATGACATGTAGACCTCACCAGTTTACATGAGTTAAAGCGTGCAGTTGGCTGGCACTATCTATTGTATATATTTTAGGGTCCTGAGAGGCAAGAGTGTCTGCCTGGGCATTTCCCATGGCTAGAAATCCTGGCATCCCTTGATGACCCCGAAGGTGTAGAACAAAAATAGGATTTTTGTGGCCTTGTAAGGTACTCTTTACTTGTATCATAAGGGAGGAGATGGGATTACAGTCTAAGCGAATTTGGGCTCCCGGAAGCCCAGGGAGAAGATTGGCCGCGTATAAGCTGTCTGTAAAAAGGTTAATGGGGTCTGGCACCTTTTGCAGGGCAAGGAGTATAGCGAGCAGCTCTTTGTATTGTGCTGACCCATCACAGGGGTGACAATGAGTAGCAGGGGTTGCCTGTGATGTGGTGCGTGGGGGTTTGTAAATAATTACAGCAGCCCCTGATTTGCCACCGTCCATGAAGACATTGTAGGTGTCTACCAGGGGGTTGGCAACAAAAAGCTGTGGGTTAGTCCATGACAGCTCTTTGAAGGCGGAGACCCATTTATTGTTGCCATAGTGGCAATCAACAAGAGATACCCTTCTAGAGCCAGTGCCAGCTGGTTTTGATATTGACAGCACTCAGGCGGGAGCACGAAGGGGGTTTTTTGCCTTTAGCCTTGGGACATTGGCTTTTAAAATGACCTTGTCTTCCGCAACCAAAACATTGTCCCTTGAAGGGTGGGGAAGTATTGTTTCCTGAGGGGATCAGGGCGTTAAATGCCTTGAAGGCTTCGGTTAAGTTTTGTGTCTGAGCCTGCAAGGCTGAGGACAAAGTCCTGGCCTCAGCAACAGCCGTTTTTTTTTTTTTCTTTTACAACGTTGACCAGATAGGCCTGAGGGGCCGCTTCCCCCATGGGCTGCGGACGGCTGCGGGTTCCCAGCAAGCCATGACAGGGAAAACTTGCGGCTCTGCCAGGGATGTTTTTAAAGGTGGACTAGCCTCCTCCACTTCTTTAGGTGCCTCTTTCTCTCCATTGGCTAAACTTTGCTCAGGGCCTTGCATTGGCAGCTTTGTTTCCTTTTTTCTTTCCTCATCAAACTGCGCCCAATCCCTTTCTGCCCCTTCCTGATGCTTGGGTCGGAAGCAAAGCTTTAGGGCAGGGATGGTTGGTAGAACCCTAAGGGGGGACCTAGCCCGTGACTAATCTCATTCTTTCTGGCCAGGGTCTGAACCCGGTCCCAAGTCTCATATGAGAACAAGTTGGACGAAGGTGCCCAAGGGGCTACCTGCACCACATGACGCCAGGCATTGGTGGCCATGGAGTCAGATATTTCTAGGCCTCTGCTTTTTAACATGTACTTTAGAGCTTTGCAGGCTGTCTCGTCAGGTATTTGTAGGCCTCTGCTTTTTAACATGTACTTTAGAGCTTTGCAGGCTGTCTCGTCAGGTATTTTTAGGCCTCTGCTTTTTAACATGTACTTTAGAGCCTTGCAAGCTGTCTCAGCACTCTTTCCACACACACACCTCCCGTGTTGCCCCGAGGAAGGGACAAACGGAGCACAGGGCACAGAAGTGCAGGGACTTCCCCCTGTTATGGTACTCACCCTGACACGCAGACAGATTACTTCACGGAGACTACCGCGGTTGCGGGGGCCACTCTGCTGGTTGATCACCCTTCATCAACCTTCTTTCAGGACCTAGCAGCCGGGGGCCTCACTCGCTCACCTTTCACCCATGAGTTTTAAAAAAGCCTCACACGGGGCACCACTCTGTCAGGCCCACAACCGACGGCCGACCCGTACAGCACTAGCCTCGTTCCTTCTGGTGAGCCAGTGAATGACCCGGATTACTCTTTCCCTCCAGTCCCCTTTGGAAGGAGACGGGGGAAGAGAGCCATGAAGAGAGGTGAGCACAACCGCCAGCCCCCAGCCCAGTTAAAGGACACTCAGACGCGGCGGGGGTTCTGTCAAGGCAGTTCCATTT
>NW_007732396.1:128735-129696 GCF_000696425.1 Galeopterus variegatus | reverse complement strand
CCCTTTGGAAGGAGACAGGGGAAGAGAGCCGTGAAGAGAGGTGAGCACACCACCGGCCCCCGATCCCAGTTGAAGGACACTCAGATGTGGCGGGGGGTCTGTCGAGCAGCAGTTCCGTTTATTACCACACAAGCACTGGCTTTTATAGGCAGATAGGGAGGGGAGGTTTTAACATTCAGCTTAAAGGTCAAGGGCATGTATCCTGTCTCAATGCCTAGCTTTACATAATCCTATCAACTTAAAAGTCAAAAGCATGCATCCTGTCTCAATGCCTTTCACGAGCACAGAAGCACGTATTTGGCCAAAAAGGGCTTAAGCAAGGTTCCCACAGACACCCCCACCCTACTTCCTCCCGGCGCCGTCTTAGGCTGCCACGTTAATACGCCCTTGTGGACCCATAATGGTGCTGCTTGTAATGTCACTTAAGGTGGCGTTGGTTTTTTAAGGCCCGACAACACCCCCCTCTCAGTTTCTGGTAACCACTGTTCTAGTTTCTGTCTCTATGAATTTGACTGCTTTAGACAGCTCCTATAAATGAAATCATACAGTATTTGTCTTTTTGTGAGAGGCTTATTTCACTTAGCATAATGTCCTCAAGTTTCATCCATATTGTACTATATGTCAGAATTTCCTTCCTTCTTAAGGCTTAATAATATTCCATTGTATGGATATACCACATTTTCTTTATCCATTCATTCATCCAATGATTATTTGGGTTGCATTCACCTCTTAGTTATTGTGCATAATGCTGCTATGAACATGGGTATGCAGATAGATATCTTTTTAATGTTACACTTCCCACTGTGTAACAGAGATGGGAAAAGGATTACTCAAAGCACCATGAATGCATTGAGAAGCCTGAAGGGTCTGTATCCCAGAGAAAAGCTGGGTTACAGCACACATTCAAAGTTAGCTTCTGTCTTTTATTGTAAAGACAAGGAAGTTTCACAAGAAAATTCAG
>NW_007732396.1:124471-128052 GCF_000696425.1 Galeopterus variegatus | reverse complement strand
AACCTCTCCTTAAGCAAAAGTTACATTCTTATGAAAAAATCTAAATACAATTATCTCTAAAATTTCTCCCAACAGGCAGCTTGCCCCTAACAAACATTTTTTCCACAACTTTCCCTTCAGCAATTCTTAAAATTTTTTAACAGGATCAGTATGACAACCACGTGTTATCTCTAAAAACATTAAAGTATACAATCCCATACCTAAACAGTGATTAGAGTTGATTAGATGGGCTTTTGCCATGCTATCTTTGGGCTGTGCCCCCCTACCCGAGGGCTTTTGCCCTATGCATGCATTTACCTAAAAACCCTATTCTAAAATCAAATGAGAATCAAGATTTCTAACCCCTCAACATTTCCCCCTTATTTATTTATTTAAAAAATTGGAAGCTGTCAAGGAGTCGGAGTCAAGGATGTTCTGATGAAGAAGAGTCAGCATTACTCCAGCTTGACGAGTCTGTTGGAACATAACAGTTTAGTCGCTATAAGAAAACACAATATACATAAGACACTAATTCCAGCAACAATCCAAATTCTTATGTTTAAACTGGGAAACCAATGGGTAGGATTAAGCCAATGGGCCAAATCATTTAAATGATTAATAGTAATCTTTTGAGTTTTTTCTTGAAGCTGTGTCATTTGTTATAGAAGTTTAATTATTAAGTTTTGAATATCTCCATGTAAATCAGAATGAAAATTTCCATGTAAAAGTCTTTGTACATTTTTCCATGTAGTGGAGGAATTAAAGTTCAGTTTGAGATAGATGTTCAGAGTTCAAATTTTGAAGAGAGCCATTCTTTGTGCTGTTTGGATAGAATCAGAACAGTCACTGCTGTAGCAGTTGTAGCTGTAGCCATAAGAATGTCCAAGTGTAGCCATAAGAATGTCCAAGGCTGTAGCAGTTGTAGCTGTAGCCATAAGAATGTCCAAGGATCTCTTAGGGTGCACTCTCTCCGAGAGCAGAGGTGACTTGCTTCAGGGCAGAATTCCCCATCCATTGTCTTGTGAGGTGAACAGGTAACCAAGCATCTGCTCTATGTTTTAATATAAACATATGAGAAATATTAAGATTAGCGATATTAAAGTGTAGAAGAGATGGCAAATATATATGGATCAAAACTTAGTCAATGGGGGGGCCAGCCCGGTGGCGCACTGCTACAGTGCGCCGCTTGGGAGTGTGGTGGCGCTCCCGCCGAGGGTTCAGATCCCACATACAGACCGGGTCCCGCTCACTGGCTGAGCGAAGTGCAGGAGCAACACCGAGGGTTGCGATCCCGTTGCCGCTCTCGGTCCGGTAAGGGTGCGACACTGAGGGTTGCGATCTGTTGCCGGACACGAAAAAAAGACAAAAAGGGGGAAAAAAAAAAAAAAAAAAAAAAAAAAAACTTAGTCAATGGTAACATTAGCTATCCAACATAATTTATTTTCTGTAAAATTATTTGAACAGCAAGAGATCTAATTAAAGTCCAGACTGTTTCCAAACTAGGGGTGATAACGAACAGGAATATCGGGTTTAGGATGATTGTTTTCCCATTTAGAATTTCCACTTCTGCATTTTGAATAAATATTTGATGTTTCACTACTATAATACAATTAAAAGCTGTAAAAATATGATTTATATATCATCGTGGTTGAAAGGGAATGCAAAAGTTGCTAGCAGTAAAATTAGTACTACAATTGATTCTGCAAACTTGTAATGGACCAGAAGACCTCCAGTGTAAGCAGTATCATTAGATGAAAGAGGAGGCTCTGAATCACCCCAAGTAAGTATTTCAAAAAATGGGAGGATTCAAAACATGGGTCCAATAAGCATTATTACTTACTGAAGATTGAATAAAAGGAAAAGCCCATATGTTATGAAACAGGCATGTTCCCTCTGGACCTTAGGAATTTATAGTTATGTGATTCTGGAGTTCTGGAATTGGATTTGTTCTCGCGTGGTGCCAAACGATAGGGGCAAACTGCCTTTGCTGGTATCCAAAGTCGGCCTGTAGGAGAACGAACAGAAGACCCTCTTCCCCAAATTAACAATTTAACAGGTTCCAACTATTGTGGTCCCGTCGGTAGAGGGTGGTATAAAATCAAGCGTTTAGGTCTTTCCTCAGTGGTAATAAAATGTCATTCTATGGCTGTTAAATTTTAAAAATTGCAGTTTTAAAAAATATTTAGAGTCAACAAGACCTTAAAGACCTGTTCATGAGGGGCCCAACCTTTCTCCATATTTTGAGACCCTGCTTTCTATTCATTTGGATATATACTCAGAAGTGGGATTGCTGGATCATATGGTAGTTCTATTTTTTATTTTTTCAAGGAACTGCCACAGTTTTTCTAGATGGAATCCTTGACTCCTCTCTTTTCCTTATTCTCCATATCTCATAAGCAACTGAGTGATGTGAATTTTATCCTTTCTTATCTGTCCCTTTAGGCCAGGGTGGGATGCTGTGTCTTTCACACATACTAACAGATAAAGTTTGGTGGGATCAGAGCCAAGACTAGGGTAAGGTAAGTGAGGCACTCATCCTGGTTGCAAAATTTTTAAAAGGGTGTATTAGTCTCTTTCTGTTGCTTATTGCAACATACCTGGAACTGGGTGGTTTATAAGAAAACAAAATTTATTGCTTACACTTTAAGAGGCTGGGAACTCCAAAGTCTGGGGAACACATCTGGTGAGGGTATCCCTTGGTGGTGGCTACAGCAACACAGGGTATCATATTGTGAGACAGCAGAAGCAGTGAGAGAAAGAGACTGTCATGTGCTCTCCTTTTTTTTTTTCTGTCCTTTTTGAGACCGGCCCCACCGCGCTCAGCCAGTGAGCGCTGTGAGCGCACCGGTCATCCCTATATAGGATCCGAACCCGCGGTGGGAGCGCTGCTGCGCTCCCAGCGCCGCACTCTCCTGAGTGCGCCACGGGCTCGGCCCATGTGCTCTCCTTTTAAAGCCCTCAGAAACACGTCCATGAACTGGGGCATGGTCTTTACAACCTAATCACCTCTTCAAGGCCCCACCTTTCAATTATCATGATGGGATTTCTTACCCTCAACAGTTACAGTAGGGATTAGGCTTCAATGACTTTGGGGGACCACTCAATCCACTGCAGAGGGTGCCAAAAAATCCCAGTCATCAAGATAAGGAATAGTTTAATGCAATGTTTTTTTTAAAAAATCAAAATTAATAACAACAACAAAAAAAATCCATCAGGACCAAATGCCAAAATTTTAATTAAAAAAGTGTCTTGCTGAGCCATATTGGATCTGAGGCAAAAAGAAAACTCAGTAATACCGATCCTGTCTTTATTTAAAATTTTGTATAAAAATACTATTTATCTTGGTCTGAGCTTTTTGGCCTCCCCTTAAATTTTGCACCCAAGGTGAGTACCTCACTTTCCTCACCTTAGTCCTGTCCCTGCCCAGATACCACGGGGTTGTTCAGGACAGTTATCCCAGACTTGCTTTTACGTCTAGGAAATGGTGAGGATAGTAGCCCATAAGCTGCCTTTTGTCTGTTACACCATCCTTATTGCTTTACTCCTCTTTTCTGAATGCTTTAGTCGTTCTAAACCATTGGAGGTCTCTGAACACGCTTTGC
>NW_007732396.1:121975-124031 GCF_000696425.1 Galeopterus variegatus | reverse complement strand
CTCCTCTTTTCTGAATGCTTTAGTCGTTCTAAACCATTGGAGGTCTCTGAACACGCTTTGCTTCTTCATGCCTCTGTCTTGTGCGTATACAAGTCTGTTGCCTGGAATGCCCTTCTCCACTTGATAAATTCCTAGTCATTCATCTGACTGAGCTTAGTCAGGACCTCCTCTTTGAGCCTCCTTCCCCATCTCCAAGTAGAATTTACTGTTTACTTCCTCCTTCCACTCTATATTCATTCTTATACTGCAGCACCAAGCATATGTCATTGCTATTACTTATTTATTGGAGTATTGAGAAGAATGAAATGTTTGTTTTAAATTGGTTCCAGAACACCATTAGGGAGACAATGTTTTTATGTCCTCTTTTGCCAGCCATTTTTATTTAGATATTAAAGGCAGGGTGACTCTATAACTGGTGACTTTTGGGATAGACACATTTTTGTTTCCCAAAGGACTGTGAGTTCCCTGAGAGAAGGAACTATGTCTTTTCCATCCTCAGTACCTGGTAGGTATCAGCTGGGCTTTCTACAACATTCAAACAGAATCTGGGCTCAGTGGGCTAACACTGTTTTATCACCCTGATCCCACTGGTTGGTGGTGGTAGATGTCAGTCGGTGGAACAAAAGAAACAAAACATTACTATTCAGAGCTGATGGAAAGATGAATTCTTTTTTTTGTTTTAAATTAAGAACTATGTGGAAAGATAACCCATTGTTAGCTTAATGATGGAAATATACTTAGTGGTGAGATATATGAACCCTGAAGGGGAAAAAAAGTTCTGGAAGAGAAAATGCTCTTTAAGGAAAAGTTTTGTCACTCAGTGCTGGTTCTCCTGGATAGAAGCAGAGTTCATCTGCAGTGAAAGGCTTTGGAGGCATAGGAAAATAATCACTGCACTGCTTTCAGTGGAACTCTTAGGATCAGAAAGCTATTCTTTAGAGCGAGGAAAAGGTTGGCACATGGCCATTCTCTCTCTTTCCATGGGAAACTGTTGGGGAAAGGGAGGGAGAGAGATAAAAAGGGGGCGGGGAGAGAGACAGAGAGAGAGAGAGAGAGAGAGAGAGAGAGAGGGTGAGAGAAAGTTTGTTAGTTGACCTGGTCAAATCTCCTAGTAAACATATGGTGTTTACTAGGGAGAGAGTCCTCATTTACAAACAAACAAACAAAAACTTATATCAGGATGTACCTGGTCAGTCTAGGATGGCTTATGGTAAACACACCAGGAATCTACTGATTTATGGGGCACAGCTCCCTGGAAAATGTCATGTAAACTATGTAACCATATGAGTATAAAACTGAGATGCTTCATGACCCAACTTGTTTGTTTTGCTCTAGTGGTGACCACATGCATCACTTAGAGGCCTCATACACAATATCTGGGCCAGATATTGCATCCTGACGTGGCAAAAAAAAAAAAAAAAAGACCCAAGGAGCAGCTTCTATGGACCCAGGTGTCCAGGATTTAACTGTACCTGACAATTAACTGTATCCCTGAATTACTAGTAATGCTTGTTTCTGGGTGACAGCTCTGATTCCCTCAAGTCTGATTTGGTTCACAGGTGTTATCTTGAATATTGGACTCTTATAGGCAGTTCACATTTTCTTTGTTTCCCTTTTTAGAAATATTGCTCTAAGTGAGATAATATTTGTGAAGCCCTTAGTGCCTAATACATGGTAAGAACTCAGTAGCTGTTTGCTTATCCTTCTTCTCATTCTTTAAAAGTGTGCACTTGTCTCAGTTATGCTAAAGATAAAAGGAAAAAGGAGGGCACCATGTGGTGATGGCATTTGAGACAGAATTAAAAGATTACATAAAGTATACAAGCTCAAGATGAAAGAGCTGTTGAGTACTTATATAGCCTTCCCTTCCTGTTTGGAGATTTTTCCATCTGGAGCTCTTCTCTGCTTGTTCCCAGAGAGGTTCCAAAAAGAAGCCCAGTGGACACTCACTGTCAGGCCCTGAAGGTCATGAGCTCACCCAGGTAAGGTATCATAAAGTGTTGGGGACCTGTAGCCCCACACCCCTTCTTGTGTGACCAGGCCTACGTGACAATCT
>NW_007732396.1:119915-120856 GCF_000696425.1 Galeopterus variegatus | reverse complement strand
GTCTGCGTTGAATATCCCGCGGGTCAGGACAATAAAGTGCCATTCCTCAGTTAGTGCCCCTTGGTGTGCAACACGGTTCTCAGGTCTGCAGGCTCAGAAACCTGATTTGTTAGTGCCCCAAGAGGGAATCCATCTTTTCGGGAGAGTCTCACATGAACGAAACTCATGGACACTGAAGTACTTAAACTCAAGCATCACCATCTGTGTATTTTGAAATTGAGCTGTTAGGGAGGCAGGACATTGTCCTCTGGCTGGCACATGCTCTAGGCAGTCTACTAGGAAAACTGAATTAGAATCAGAAGGTCACTTGGTAAGCAGGCATTCGTGCAAAAACTTATTTAGTGCCTGCTGTGTACCAAACAACACTTGGAAACAGCAGTCAACAGGATTTATAAATCCCTGCCCACGGAAGGGTCATAGTCCTAATGTGGAAGAGCCAAACACCAGGTAAACTACAACTAAAACTATCTTCAGATAGAGGCAAGTCTTATAAAGAAAACAAAACAAGGTGAGGAGAGAGGGTATTCAGGATGACAAGGGGAAGGCACATTAGCTAGGAAAGGCTTTCTGAATGTTGTGAAAAAGCCAGCCATGTGAGCTGAGGCTGGGGAAAGAGCAGGTGCAAAGGTCCCAAGGCAGACAGAGTTTGGCAAGTTTGAGGAACAGAGGGAAGACCAGAGTTGCCATAGGAAAGTGAGTGACGGACAGAGTGGCGGGTGACAAAGAAGAGAAGAAAAATGTAGGTCAGATATCACAGGACCTCAAGGGCTATCATTCAGAGTTAGGACATTGTTCTGTGTGTAATTGGAAGCAATTGGATGATTTCAGGCAGGGGAGTGTCTATAGAAATGATATATATGAATATATATAAAAATGATATATAAGTAACTAAATGACATATAAATGTATAAAAATTGTATATAAGTAATACATAATATATG
>NW_007732396.1:116876-118280 GCF_000696425.1 Galeopterus variegatus | reverse complement strand
GCAAACCAAAGGTCAGTTATCTTGCAGATGAGGTGGGGCTGGGCTTGCTTCAGACACAATATAGGGGATGAGCTGAGAAGCTACAGGAAGCAGCAGAAATCTGCTGTAGGAGTTCAGTGCAACCCAGCAAATTCTTCTAAAATATTGTTTACCTCTGTGTCCAAACAGCCAGTCTCCCTCTCACTATCTCCTGCATCTGAGCTGCAGGAGACTGTTTTCTTCCCAGTGATTGGTACTGACCAGACCTCAACTCCTATTTGCAGTATGGTCCCTACCCAGACAACTGCTCCTCCCCTCTCCCAGTCTCAGTAAGAGCAAACCACTTTATATTTGTACGTTTTTCAAGTTAAAATGTGCTTTCACTTATTTGACAAGATCTCATTTTGTTTTTTAACAGCCCTAGGGAAGCAGATAGTGTAGAGACCAATATGTCACCTGAAAATCTGAGTGGCTTGTCCAAGGTCACNCAGGGGAGTGTCTATAGAAATGATATATATGAATATATATAAAAATGATATATAAGTAACTAAATGACATATAAATGTATAAAAATTGTATATAAGTAATACATAATATATGACATACACACACACTCATGCATATTTACAAAGAATGGGAAGACAGCGGGAGCAGGGGGACTAGTTGGAAGACTATGGCTGTCGTCCACATGGGAGATGATGAGGTTGGAGTAAGAGCCACAGCGAGGGCAGAAAGATTCAAAAAACTGCTGAGGGAACTCCTTGATTGGACACAGAGGAAAGGAAAGGATCGAGTGTGCTTTCGGATAATCAGAAACAGGGTATTAACGCTGCATGATGTGAACAGTTTAGGGGTCTGGGAAGTTGCCTGCTGAATCCTTCCCTGTTTTGGACTCCAAGTCTAGAGAGCTGGGCCAGGATGTTCCTCCTCTGGGCCCTGCGGGGGTGAGTGGACACTGCAAAGCCTGCCTTTGTGAACTGCTTTTTCTACGCATTCATTTCATTCATTCAACCAGTATTTACTAAGCACCTCCTGCATGGGTAACACTGTTTTAGGTCCTGGGAATGGAGCAGTGGGGAAACAGTACCAAGGAGGATTGACAGTTCTTTGGGTTCGTGCTCTGTGGAAAGCAGCCAATCCCCACCCCTCCCTTCTCCTGTGTCTCCTTCCCTCCCACCTACCCCCTGCATCTGCTATAGAGCTTCCTTTGGGTGATCTGTCTCCAAATCCACACCCACCCCTAGGTTGCACACCAGGCAGCCTCCGCAGTTGCGTGCAATCAGTTTCCCCAGGTGCTCTCCATGGTTCCTCCTCCACCCAGTTATGGACATTTGGCTGTCCTGAGTTGTTCCCAGTCTGGTCTGGCAAACCAAAGGTCAGTTATCTTGCAGATGAGGTGGGGCTGGGCTTGCTTCAGACACAATA
>NW_007732396.1:113267-115484 GCF_000696425.1 Galeopterus variegatus | reverse complement strand
AAGCAGATAGTGTAGAGACCAATATGTCACCTGAAAATCTGAGTGGCTTGTCCAAGGTCACAGAGTCCTTACATCCAGTGGTATTTTTACTGCATTACACTACGCATTTGCCCAAAGTTTTATAAACAGCATGTTCCTAGTGACTCCATATCTCTATGACTATATCTGCTCTATCTGAATATGGAAAATGCCCATAATCTGAATGTATGCAGCCTGCATGTGCTTTTCTCTAAGATGTGTTCCCAGAAACTATCTGATAAAGCGGATCCAAGTTGCCTATAGGAAAAAGTAATCTCTGAGAATTATGTTGCTAACAGAGGGCCTGGTATCAATTGAATCATAGATTAGAATTGAAGTGTGTTGGAAAAACAGTGCTGTGTCAACTAGAAACTTCTTAAGTCATCTGATTTACTACTTAAAATGATAAGTAATGGAATATTAGAGCCAGGAGGAGATGTTGAGGTCACCTAATGCAGCTCATTTATTCTGCAATTGGGGACCCCGAGACCCAGAAAGGTGAAGTGAATCCTGCAAAGTCATATATTGTCAGTCTCTGAGTGGAGGAAGTAAGAGCAGAAGGAAGCCTCGGTTCTCTGCCTGGAGCTGTTTCCAGCACTCCGCCCAGCACCCTTGTAAAAGTCCTAATTCCATGCACACTGATTATTCAATGACCTCAATGTTATCATTGTTTTCTTGTTTCAACTCCCAGTTATCTTTTCAAAACTTGAGATATAAATTACACACAGAGATTTTAATGCACCTATGTAACCACCATCTTAATCAAGATGTAGAACACTTCCATCGCCCCAGAAAATTCCCCCGTGACCCTTTCCAGTCATCCCTTCTTCCCCCTCCTGACCAGAAGCAGCAACTGGCCTGCTTTCCATCACTATCTTCCTAATGTAGAATTTCATATGCATAGAATCACACAATATGTAGCCTACTGAATCACCATGTTTCACCTAACACACTGATATTGAGATTCATCCCTGTTGTTGCATCTACCAGTAGCTCGCTCCTTTTAAAAAAAGAACAAAATCATTCCTTTTTATTGCTGAGTACCTGTTGATAAAAATTTGGATTGTTTCCAGTATTGGCTGTTATGAATACAACTTGTATGAATATTTTTGTATAAATCTTTTTATGGACATATAGTTGAGTTCCCTATGAGTGGAATTTCTGGGCAATAGGGTAGTTGTGTTTATTTTGTAAGAAACTGTCAAACAGTTTTTCAAAGTATCTGAACTCTTTTACATCCCACCAGCAATTTACAAGAGTTCCAGTTTCTCCACATCATCATGTGTGTGCTCAGTCTTTCTAACTTTAACCCTTTTGAAGGATGTGGAGTGCTATTTCATTGTGGTTTATATTTATGTTTCCCTGGTAATTAATGAAGTTGAGCATCTTTTCATGACTGAAGTTTCACTAAATGCACATAGGATAATTTATAAATTCAACCAAATGGATAAACAAGCTAAGGAGTGATGGTTTTGTTAGTTCCCTTAGATTAAAAGTGCTTCTGCAGGAAAATGTGGATATTCTGATTTTCTTTTCATAACTCTCCAAGCAAGATTCAACTGAAACTGTCTTTTCTCTCAACAAGTACTTGCAGCAAGCAGAGATATTCAGAAGTATTCCATTAGTCATTCTTTCTAAAGTAGTTGTTTTGCAATTAAGTATTTGATGGTTTCAATAAGGATGTGAATTATAAAAATTTAAAAGAGGCAGCAATAGAGTGTAGAGAAAAGTATGAGCTTTGAAATCACAGACCATTAGACTTGAATCCTGGCTTATGAAAAACTTACAAATTTCAGTTTTCTTGCCTGTAAAATGGAGACAAGAATATCTACTGTATTAGCTCTTATTGATGGTCTAACAAATTATCACAAATGTGGTGGTAATAATAAAACAAGGTTATTATTTTACAGTTTTGGAGGTCAGAACCCCACAATGAGTTTCAATGGGCTAAATTCAAGATGGCAGCAGAGCTGCATTCCTTCTGTGATTTCTCACCTTCTCCAACTTCCAGATGCCCACAATCCTTGGCTAGCAGCCTCCTTCCATCTGCAAGGCCAGCAATGGCAGGTCGAGCCTTTCTCACAACACATCACTCTCTTCTTCCATTGTCACAGCCTTTTCTTTTCTTTCTTTTTCTTTTTTTAAAGATGACCAGTAAGGGGGTCTTAACCCTTGGCTTGGTGTTGTCAGCACCACACT
>NW_007732396.1:110568-112860 GCF_000696425.1 Galeopterus variegatus | reverse complement strand
CCGTGGCCTTGGTGTTATCAGCACCGCACTCTCCTGAGTGAGCCACGGGCCGGCCCCAATCACAGCCCTTTCTTTGACTCTGACTTTCCCACTCCGACTTTCATTTATATGGGTCCTTGTGATTACACTGGGCCCACCTGGATATCTCCCCCATCTCAAGGACCTTAACTTCGTTACTCCTGCAAAGTCCCTTTTGCCACATAAGGCAACATATTCACGGGTTCTGGGGTCAGGATGTAGACATCTTGGGGGTCATTATTATCATTCTGTGAACCACACCTATTTTATAAGGCTGTTGTGAGGATTAAAAGTAAAGATATATAAAAGATCTGGTTCATGGAGACTGTTCAGGAAATGAAAGCTGATATTACAGAAATGCAAAATTCAGCACACACGGCCGAAAGCGTTGCAGAGCTCAACCATTGCTGTTCCCTTCCTTTCCTCCCTTGGAAGGGTCTGGAGAGCAGTGGTCTCTTGAATCTTGTTCTCTTGACAGTCTTTTCTGTTTACAGCAGTAAGGCAGCATTGGCCAGAGGCAAGAGATCCAGATGGGGAGTTTAGCATTGTTCTGAGGGAGAAAAGCAGTCAAATTATTTTAGTTTGGTGATGATAAGGAGCGTTTAAGGGCATTGTGGGTATTCATGGCTTAACAGATTAGGATCCTAGAAGTAAAACTGACCATAGTAATAGCAACCAAATAGGATTTTTCTGGTTTAAGCCCCAATCTGCAGCATCACAGGACCCCTAACCCTCACCTCCACCCCCAGAAAAGCCTTTTGCTTCCAGTAGAGTCCTGGGGCAATTTACAAGCTGTCCCTGTTGCAGACTCTTATCTTTCTAACTGCTGCCCCACAGAAATGGACCCCACCTGTGCTCTCCATCACATGGCACCTGCCTTCCACCTCTGCCAATGTGCTCGCTGCCTCAGAGAAGTTTGTGACACTGGGGTCAAGTACTGATCCAGGCCACTGTGAGACACATGTGTACCTAACCTTTTCCAGGTTCCTACCTCTGTTACCTGCACTGGGCCACAGTTTACACCTTTACTGCCACTGCCCACATACCAGTTCTGAAGATTGTGTGGCTTGTTCTCTCCTGGTCTTTCCTGAAGCACTGAAGCCATGCCTCATGAGAGTGTGTCCTTCCCCACCTCCCCCCACCACACCGCACAATTCCCAAGGGCACCATTCGCATCCTAGTGGCTGTGTGTGAGTGTGTTCATTACAACAACACCTCAACAGATGGCAGTCTAGAGCCTTGAGGCAGGGGCACCTTTTCTAACTCACAAAAAGGTACCATAAGGACTAGCAGCAGTGTCCCAGCCAAGGAGGGGGCCGTGAGAGCTTCTTACCCCTCTTTTGAACCATGCGAGGCAGACTCAGCCCTGCGGACCTGTGCTTTCTACTCCTTATGTCATCCCGAACACAGAAGATCCAGAAAGTGTTCACACTGCTGGGCACAGAGATGCTCAGTGTGTATTCCCACCTGGGCTGAAGGAGGGACATACCTCTGCTGTGCTGCCCACTCACGTCACTGTACCCGCTTTTTGTCCCTTACATGTTCCCTGGAGAATAAAGTCCTCCCTTCCTGGGAAGCATGAGGATAAAGCCTCCCTTTCCATCCTGTCCCTGGTCACTGAAGTTGCTACCACATGGATGTTTGGGGGTCAAGGTTTGCTTTCATTGTCCCAGGCAGCAGAAGTTTCTCCTTGTCTGGCTCCATTGCTCCATAAGGCACTGTAAACAAGGAGGTGCCTGCACAGGCCTTGAATAGTGACATGCACGGCCTTGAATGTGCTCCAAATGAAGTAAGAGGTGTGAGAAGCTTGGGCTGCCTGTTCTTACAGAATGGGTCCGCTGGAGCAGGGGTATGAAATATTAAACAGCACAGCCCAAGCACTCCGACAGTTGATTGCCAGTCACTGCCCCCGGGGGAAGCCACAGGCCGTGAGGCTCAGGCTACCAGGTGCATGGTGAGAGTGTCACCACAGAGAACAAGTTGTCAGTCATCAATAATGCCAATTAGTGGCTGCATGGATCAGTGGAGCAGGTGACAGCAGGGGAGAGAGAGAATTTCTGCAAAGAACTCAGTCTGTGGGGAATGAACTGGTTAGTGACTGACAAAGAAATTAATGATGAAGTTTCCAACTGGCTATGAGTGGCAAATCAGCAGGCATCAGCAAAGAGATTCCTGCAATGGCAAAACCATCCAGGCCTTTCTCCCATGACGAGGAGTTGGTGAAGGTGCGTGTGCACACACACATGTATGCGCAAACACACACGTGCTCAATGA
>NW_007732396.1:104100-110483 GCF_000696425.1 Galeopterus variegatus | reverse complement strand
TTGTTCTGTCTCTTTAAAATGTTGCTGTGCTAATCTGGAAGGAGGCAAGAAAGGCTGTGAAACAGAGGATGAAGGGCCAGTGACAGGTTTCTCAAGCAGGAACAGAGAGTGCGGAATTAATGTTTAATTGCACCAGCTCCTTTAACAAGTTATTTTGTGACATGGGTTTTTTTCCAGACCTTTTAGCCAATATGCAGATTCATAGTTCTCCTGGGGACCACCCCCGGTCTCGTACCATCTCCTTCCTGGAAGGCAACTGTACCCAGACATTTTTTCCCCTATGCTTTTAACAACTGTAATAATAAGCACATAAACTAAAAGCTTAAAAACCACCAACACTTTGACTTGTTTTCCGGGAGAACAAGCCAGGTACAATAGTCAGTCTCTGTTGCTCGCCTTCTGACTGTGAGTTCATCCTTTAACTTCACAGTTGCACATTTGCAGGTTAGTGGTGACTCCCTCTCCCTGAACAAGTAGAGGTGGTTGCACTTTTTGTCACTGTTTTTTGGCTTATTTGGTAATGCCTAAAAACAACCAATGTTTATATACCAAGGGGACATCCTTTCTGCCCCAAAGAATGTCACACCCTTGAATAGAAAAAGGAGACAGTCTTGAGGCTGAGAGACAGAAAGAAATCCCAGGATGCATAGTCAGGGAGGAGGGGTGGTTCTTCAGGACATCCTGGGTTGCAGCTAGAAACCTGTTGTGGACCCAGCCCCCCTGGCCCTCAGGGGGTGCCTTGGGGGAAAATGACTCTCTTCACTACATGCATAAACCTGAAGAGTTATGTCATTAAAGGGTTATTGTGTTGGCTTGGATCACCCATACCAGAGATTTCCTTTTCTGAGTGACTGGGTACCCAGAGGAACATTGGTAGACCAGTGATCGTGACCTCAATGGCAGTTCTAGGTCATCAAAACTTTTTATGTGGGTGGGCAGAGATCTTATCAGACTACAGTGTTACAAGATATATCAGATGTCTGGGGTGACAGCTGCCCAGGTCACCACAGTTTATTTGGCAGTGGGTGAAAAGAGGACACCAGATGGCCCATATTTCAATATAGCTCCATGAGGGTCTTGGGGGTTGGTGAAAATCTCTTGCAGGGATCAATGCCAGGGGGAAGGAAGCTTTGAAATTGGTTCAGGTGACAGTTTTGAGAAATTACTAGTAGGCTTGGAAATCATGAGAAAACTTGTGAATTTCCAAGAAAATAACTAGATTGTTTTCATTTCACTATTAATAAGAACTAAATATTTGAATAAAATAAATTTAATTGATTTTTTGAGAATGTTTTTGTACGGTGATGTCATAACCATCGGTACTGGTTTGTTGTTGGAAATGTCAGTCTGTGAGAAGACTAAAGTGTTGGAAGCATCTAGGTGTTGGTGCTAACATTACATGAGGAACATGTGAAAGCCATGTCTGGCTTTAGAGGCCCAGGCACAGTACCGGCCACTACCAGGTAATGATCTGGTCAACACCCTGGAACACTGGAACCAGGTGATAATATTTTGACAAAGCCTTAAATTCCAGTTCCAGCCATCTGTCTCCAGTCACAGCCAGCTCCAAGACAGAGGCCCTGCCCTTCCATTCATTCATTCAGTAAATATCTATCAACTGTACTTTATATCTCAGCTATAGGTCTAGGTACTGGGGACATAGTGCTCACCAAAGTCATGTCCTCATGAAACTTAATTTGTAGCAGAAGAAAACAAACAATAAATAAATATTGCTAAGGTTTGAATGTTTGTCCCCTCTGAAACTCACATTGAAGCTTAATTCCCAATATCACACCTTTAAGAGGTGATTGGGTCCTGAGGGCTCTGCCTTCATGGATGGACTAATCTATTCGTGGGTTAATGGATTAATGGATTATCATGGGAGTGGATTAGTTATCACAAGAGTGGGTCTGTTATAAAAACCAGTTTGGCTCTCAGTGCACCTCTCTCACCCTGTGAGGCCTTCTACCATGTTATGACATAGCACAAGGCCCTCATCAGAAGCCAGTCAGATGTGGCTCCTCAGCCTTGGACTTCCCAGCCTCCAGAACTGTAAGAAATAAATTTTGTTTGTTTCTTTCTTTTTCTTTTTCTTTTTTTGGTGGCTGGCTGGTACAGGGATCGAACCCCAGATCTTCATGTTATCAGCACCATGCTTTAACCAACTGAGTTAACTGGCCAGACCAAATTTTGTTTCTTTGTAAATTAGCCAGTCTCAGGTATTTAGGTATAGCAACAGAAAATGGACTAAGACAAATGTGTTAACATATAACCTAATGGCAGGAGATGAGGAGAGGGGGATGTCATCTTATAGAGTTCAGTTGGGGGGTCCTAGCCAGGCCCTGATAAAGGAGAGGATTCTGAGCAGAGGGAGTGGCCAGCAAAAGGCCCCATGAGGGAGTTGACTGGGTTAAAGAGAGAGAGAAGATAAAGTAAGAGAGATAACCAGGAGCCAGGTCAGGTAGAGCCTAGGCAGACCATGGTGAGACATTTGGGTGCCATTTTCATGACATGAAAATGGAAGCCAATGGAGTGTTTTGAGGCAGTGGAGTAACTCGATATTATTTACCTTGTCCACTCTGTTTGCCATGTGAAGAATAGATTGTAAGTGATGGCCAAGAGTTGGAGCAGAGGTTCAGTAGTTGTGGTGAGACTCTGGTGTCTTGTATTGTGGAGGTGTGATAGTGGAGATGGTGAGAAATGGTCTGTTCAAGATACATTTTGAAGCTGGAGCCAATAAGAGTTGCTGTTGGATTGGATTTGGTGATGGAGTCTGAGAGAAGAGTCTGAGATGACTCCACAGTATTTGGCCTGAGAAACTGGGTGAATAGAAGCACTATTTACAGGGCTGTCTGGCTAACGCAGTTGGTTAGAGCATGGTATTATAACACCAAGGTCAAGTGTTCAGATACCCATACCTGCCAGCTGTCAAAACAAGAAACTATTTACTGAAATGAGTAAGACTTGAGGAGAAACAGGTTTTGAGGGGGAAAGTAAGAGTTAGGTTGCTGATATGCTAAGTTTGAGACACCTGCTAGATGACCAGATGACCAAGAGGAGATGTCAAACAGGCAGCTGGTTATGGAGGCTGGAGTGGAGGGAAGAGGTCAGGGATCTGCGTAGATGATGTGGAAAGGCAGGGCTGTCTGAGGTCACCCAGGGAGTGGGCATGCCTGGAGATGAGTACAAGGCCTGGCCCCAGAGCCCTCCGCAGTGAGAGATCATGAAAGTGGGGAGAGTCAGCCAAGACTAAGGAGACAGGCCAGGAAGGTCAGAGGGAATCAGGAGAGTGCAGCTAGGAGAAGAGAGGGTTTTGGCAGGAAGACAGGTATGATCAACCTGGTGACTACAAGCACAGAGGATGAGGACTGTGAATCAACTGAATGTTGGATCTGGCTATATGTGTTTTGCAGGGGACATGATGGGCATAAACGCCTGATTGGAAAGAAAACAGGAGGAGAGGAAGTGGAGACAGTGAGTACAGTCAACTCTTGAACTTTTCTGTGAATGGAAGAAGAGAAATCAGGCAGGAAGTGCAGGTGATGTGGGGTCAAGGGAGGACTTCTTTGCAAATGGGATATTTTGCGGCATGTTTGTTTACTGATGGGAATGATTCAGTAGAACAGAAAAAAGTAATGATGCAAGAGAGACAATGAAAATCCCCAAACAAATAATCCATGTCAAGGCTCTGGGATTCCAGGACATGTGCTCCCCAATCTTCCGCAGTTGTGTTACTAACACCTGGAGTATACAAAAGTGTTGGTAAGGGTCCAAGATGTATAGCTGGTAGATGGCCACAATAGGCAATATGTGTACTCGCATGCTCAAGTTTCTCTTGTAAATTATTGCCCTGTTGCATCATGACATTTAGCAACAATTTTAGATTTAGTTTTTAAAAAGTGTTCTTTAATTTGTCCCTTTAAAAAAAAAATAATCTAAAACAGGAAAAGGTCTGAATTGGACCAGAGCTGGGTGGATAACTCGGGTTTCAATAGCGACACCTAGGGGCAGTGAGTAGCACTAGCTGAAAAGAATTGAATTCCTGAGTTGAGCCAATTTTCCATTTGTTCCTCCCCTGTGTGCTGGTATCCAGGACTGACCCCCCTTGGACTGAATAAACACCCCTAATGGTGAAAGAAAGTGAGCCGAAAGGCCGGGTACCGATCAAGCTTTATTAAAGGAAAAGAATCTGCTGGGCTGCGCTCAAAGTGGAGGGCGGCACCAGGCGTGGGCTGGGGGCGCTTATATAGGCTGTAGGGCAGGCTGAGTACTCAGGCAGGGTTTGGTGCTGGTGTGGAAGATAAGGCTGGTGGATGCAATCAGGGGGAAGGTTGCACCCATGCAGAAGTAGAGGAGTTTCTGTTTCTCAGAAACCACGAGGTTTCTCTTAAGGGAAAGGCTGGAGGCCATTTTGTGCTTATTGTGTGCAAAATGGCACCGGGTCACCTTCAAGATCCATCAAAAGGTTCTTGGAGTCATCTGAGGAGGGAGATCCCCAGAAATAGGAGAAAGCCATTTTCTGGTGAGTGGGGTGGGGGCCCAGTGTCATACTTTAATTTGAGAAATAGGACAAACTGTTTTTCATCTTCAGAGTTTAATTGTTCTTCTGGTAGTTTGAAGGGTTGGGTTCTCCCCTGACCTGAATTTTCTGAGGAGCAACTAGTGCTGTTACATACAATTTTTTGCTACATAAACTCAGACGAGTGTCAGAATGGACTCTGGCCAAACAGAGTCTCACCTTACAGCATCGAACAATAGAAAAAGGGCAGCAGATGTTCAATTCCAATGAATTTTTATTGGCTCTTAATTTATAGCTTCTCCCAAGACCCATTAAGGAGTGCCACGGTCAATTTTAAAGGGACCTTTAGATTTCATCTTTTCTGCTGATAGCTCGATGCTACAGAATGATCCTCAAGAATTTACAGTTCCCCAGATTCAGCAACTCGTACAACCCCGTTAGTGTCAGGGGCACATCATATCCTGTCTTTATTTTGAAAAATGAAAAGAATAAACTGCAAATAGATGAAAACATCTAAAATAATAAAGGGTGAAACTGACACAGCTGAAAAAATGTTTCTGCCCTGACGTATTAACCAAAATAATATCATAAAAGGTCATCTTACATATGGGAATATTATAGAGATTAGAAGATAAATAAAATTCATGCGTTGAACTTGCAAATCAGTTTCCCAAGTGGATTCTGAGCCAAATACAATAGGAAGCAAAGTGCCAGGAACTGTCTGGATTTGCAGTAGTTTGGATTTTCAAGTTCTTTGTGAAAACAGAATTTGTTTCATCCTATTCCAAACTGGTATGTATTTTTAAATTAGCTCCATTCTTGTCTTGGGTTAATGTATAGGGGGAAATTTGTGCTTTAAAAGGTGTGTATTGTGTAGATTCTGCAGGACGCCCCTCTGGGTGAGGGTTATCTAATTCCAATTTTATGGAAGCCATTTTGTAACTCTGTGAATTGTAGATTACTGATAGCAAGGCAAAATAATTCTTGTCTATAGACATGCATATTTTAACCCGTCTAATAGAGGTCCAAGTTGCTTCCTTCTTCCACAGAGGAAGAGGCCAATTTTATTTTTATTTTCATATTTGTTTCAATATTCCTGATCTGTAAATATGTCCGTTTTCCTTCTCTCTTAAACTGGTTGTAAGAGCCTTACCAGTTTCCTCATTAATACCATCTTTTACACATTTTTGTTTTTACATCTGTACCTATGTCATATCCTACCCTATTTTGAAAATTATCTTTTGAAAATGGTCATTTTTGAAATTATCAAAATAATTATTTTGAAAATTATCTTTTCAAAAATTATTATTCTGGTCTCTCTTTTTTTTTTTTCGAGTTCTTACCTACTACTATTTTATAGTGGCTTACTATATTTCATACAGCTCTTAAGTTGACTTAAACTTCCTGAAACAAGTTGGGGTATAAATGAATATGCAGTGAGTGCTTAATAATCAAAATGTCTAGGTCATCTCTAAGGTTCTTTCTACTTTGATATTCTGTAATTTTCTATGCATCTGGGAACAGGAAAGTCAGAAATAAAACTTCTTGTCTCATATACTTTTTAAAAATTGTAGTAAAATATACATAACATAAATTTACTATTTTAATCCTTTTTAAGGCATATTCTTTTTAAAAAGGTATAATGTGAGAACTCCCTGAGAAAATACAATTGACCCAGAAAGATTGATGTCTCAGCCATGTCCCAAGTTCAGGGTTTGACCTGTCTGGTCATTAATTTGCCATTAATGTTAGTGCACTTGGAACAAAGTGCACTAATAACATGCCCTACTTGGATAGAGAGCATGAATTACCTCACTTCCTATGTTCACTGTTGGAAACCACAAATCCTTGATTTAATTAAATC
>NW_007732396.1:84032-102954 GCF_000696425.1 Galeopterus variegatus | reverse complement strand
CGGACCGGTCTCTGTATGGGATCCGAACCCTCGGCGGGAGTGCTGCTGCACTCCCAAGCGCTGCACTCCCAAGCGCCGCACTCTACCGAGTGTGCCACCGGGCCGGCCCTTGGCCAGGGTTTTTAATCATCTATATAAGTCAAGACAGAAAAAAAATCTGAGTGGTTTTATAAGAGGCTTAGAGAGGTCACTTCCTTTTTCAGTCAAAAGGAATGAATGAAAAGAAAGCTTTATTTTCATTTGTTTTGTATTTTTTAAATAAACTTATGATATCCTTGATATTTAGTATGGAAATGGCACACTGGTGGAAAACACAGAACTGTTCTTGTTTGGAGGTAACCAGGCTGCAGTGCTTGGCCTCCTTGGGCCTTAACCACCCTTGGAGGGCCGAGGGCATCAATTTGTAAGTGTGGTGAGTTAGAAATCATGATTCTCCTTTGATCTTAGAATAGGATTTTTAGGTAATGCATGAATGGAGCTAAAAGGCTCTCGAGAAGGGGACAAAAGTCCACAGATAAGTTTGGCAAAAGCCATCTAATCAGGGGCCGGCCTGGTGGCGCACTGGATAGTGCGCCGCTTGGGAAGCGTGGTGGCGCTCCCGNCTGGCTGAGCGAGGCGTGGGAGCAACACCGAGGGTTGCGATCCCGTTGCCGGTCCCGGGCCCGGTCCGGTACAGGGGCGACACTGAGGGTTGCGATCCAATGCCGGACACGGAAAAAGACAAAAAAAAAAAAAAAAAAAAAAAGCCATCTAATCAATTCTAATCACCATTTAGGGATGGGATTGTGTACTTTGACTATTTTAGGTCACTGGTTTGATTCCAGCTTGAAGGACTATTAACTATCTCACCTACTGATTGTTCTTAAGATATGCTGAGAAACCTGCTAATTTTTGTTAAGGTATGCTAAGGAAATTGCTGTAGGGAGGTATGTGGAAAAGAAAATGTTTAGTAAGGGCAAGCTGTTTGTTGGTGGATTGACTTAGCCTTTAACAAATTGCATTCTGGAATGTCACATTGTTAATTTACTGCTGTTACTAGTTTTACACTGCCTGTTTTTATGTCCTTTGATGATTGAATCAACCGATTTTTCTTGTGAAACTTCCTTGTCTTGTCAATAAAAAGAAAGATGGATTTTGAATCGGGGCTGCTGCCTTGATGGGCGGCAGTCCCTCCAGGCCTTATTCATGTTACCTTGAGTGAATTCTTTCTCTTTTTTCATCTCAGTTACACAGAGGGAAGTGTAACAGGTCAGCACACCTGTAACCATTCACAGCAGGTGAGTTAGGAAGCCTTGTCTCAGCAATGCCTCACGGCTATTTAGAGCACAGCCTTTAGAGAGTCCAGATTTATAGCACACTATGTTCTTCCCTCCTGCTGCTCCACCACTAAGCTAATTCCACATGTTTTTGGCCTTTCTTATGGTAGTAACCTTCTTCATGGTGTCAATTTTTGCATTATTAGAGTAGGCTCAACTACTCTAATAAAAAGAACCAAGATGTAACAGCTCAAGTAAGATACAAGTTTCTTTCTGATGCCTGTATCGGTCCAGGTGGGTATTTCACGGTGGTAGTGCTCTCTTGCATGCCATCACTCAGGTTCTCCCATCTGTTGACTCTGTCATTGGGTTCTGGTCATCAGCTCAGCTCTCTAAACTGTCTTCTGCACAGTGCCAGAGTCATTGTCCTAAGGTATATTTTGATCATGACTCTTTCTCACAAACTATACTCCACAGAATATTTAGCATAGATTTCAGATAATACAAAGGCTACATAATAATATGGAAAATGTTTGTAATATGAATATAAGATTGTGGGTGCTTTTTTCCTCAAAATATTCTTTCCAATCAAATCAGATAAAAGAAAAAAAATAGCAACAAAAGAAAGTGAGCTTGTAAGAACACTTCGAAGCATCCTTTCCACTTAAGTTCTTAAAAAATCCTCTTCTTTACCCTGTGAGAGATTATATTCTGAAGAATCAATTTAAAAATCAGTAATTACTGTGCACATTATGTTTTATATTGAACTTAGTGCTGTGCTGGATACAGAAGCATAAGACAGGGTCCTTGGCCTAAATGAGTTTAATAAGGAAACCGGTTAGCTCACAGATTGGATTCTCCAAGTTTGATTAATGAGGAAAAATTTCCATGTGGAGAAAAGATTTCAAAACCTCAGAGCCCCCATTTTGCTTTCCTACCCCCTAACCCACCTAATAGATCTGCAACATAACCAGCGCCACTTTAGACAAGCCCAAGTACAAAATGGCACCACCCACCTCATCCTCTCCCCTCCCCCTTCCCTTTACAAGAGCCTCCTTACTTTTTTTTTTTTTTTTTCCTTTTGGTCTTTTTTCGTGACCAGCAATGGATCGCAACCCTCAGTGTCGCGCCCGTACCGGGCCGGGACCAGCAACGGGATCGCAACCCTCGGTGTTGCACCCGCACCTCGCTCAGCCAGTGAGCGGCCGGTCTGTATGTGGGATCCGAACCCTCGGCGGGAGCGCCGCACTGTAGCAGTGGGCCACGGGGCCGGCCCCAAGAGCCTCCTTACTTAAACAGAACCCTTTTGCTTCCACAAGGACACAGTTCTCCACCCCGATCCACATTAGCATAACAACCTTGATGGTATCAGCCAGCCCTTGGTGCACTATATAAGCTCTACCACCCTCACACCTGGTGCTGTCCACCATTTTCAGGGCAGCCCTGGGCCCTGTGCCACTGTGAGCACAACCCAGCAGATTTCTTTCTTTAATAAAGCTTGAACGGTACCCGGCATCTCGGCTCACTTTCTTTCACCACCTTTCCCTAATAGAGATTCCCAGTTCTACCCCACTTTGGCTTGAGGACAGGGCTGTCCCTGATCTGTCTCTAATGCTTTGGCCCAGTCATGGGCACAATTGGTCCAGTAGTTCCTGATAAGCCTTGTGAGTTTTAGCTGGAACAAACACAGAAAGAAATGTACAACTACATTTGACAGAAAAAGGTTGCTTATTCGTCCCCGGCCTGTCCTATTTGGTGATGTAAAGTAAGGGAACAGCCCACAAGTGTTGTACTTTCTTTGTCACCTCTCTTCCCCTGGGTGACAGAGACGCAAAGGATTACTCAAAGCCCATTTCTTCTGAGCACTGAGAAACCCTGAAGGGGTTAATTTCCTGGAACTCTCACTTTCCAGAAGGTAAGGCCAAAGGCCTGACCTCTCTTTGGGTAAGATTAATTCTTTACTTCATACAAGGGACAAGCTATCTTCCTTTCACCAGTCAGAAACTCCTCCGAGTTATTAATAGGAAAATGAATCCAGATAGAGACAAAAATCCCCTTTGATCTCCACTGAAGCTTGGCTTTGTGATGTAGGTTTCTTGCCTGTCTTAACTGTTCCCATGAATGTCCTTCCCCTTTATGAGAGACTTGACTCACTGCACTGGGGTTTGGCCTTATTCTAAGAGCTCAACAGAACAGCTACTCCCAATGTCCACTGAAAGAATTCTCTCACATGGGTGGGTGTAGGAGAAAACACATTTTGTCACAGCATATAATTGACACAGAAAGTAACTGTAGCTGTGAGTCCACTGCAACCCACTCACAGGGAAATACTCTCACTGCTGTGTTCAGTCCACCTGAGTCCTGAGGTTCCCATCCCTCCATTTGTGGGACTTATAAGTGCTCAGATTGTTGAGCAGCAGATTTCCACAGGTGACAAGTGGCCCTAGCTGAGAAGGGTGTCTTTGTTTGAATTTCTCCCCAAAGCAGAGGCTAGTACAATGGCTTGCAAGAAGATGATTTATTTGGGAGAAAGTGTTTTGATTGTTGAACAGCAGATTTCCACAGGTGACAAGTGGCCCTAGCTGAGAAGGGTGTCTTTGTTTGAATTTCTCCCCAAAGCAGAGCCTAATACAATGGCTTGCAAGAAGATGATTTATTTGGGAGGAAGTGTTTCCAAAGGGGGGGGGGGATTTATTAGTCTGTTTCTGTTGCTTGTAACAAAATATACGGGACTGAGTATTTTATAAAGAGAACAGAATTTATTGCTTAAGTTTCAGGCTGGGAAACCCACAGTCCAAGGAATACATCTGGTGGTGGCAGCAGTGACCCCTCATGTTGCAAGATGGTGGAAGCAGAAGAGAGCAGAGACAGCTCCTCATGCACTCTCCTTTTAAAGCCCTCAGAACCATGCCCCTGACCACCATTATTAATCCATTCACTATAGCAGGATCCCCAGAATCTAATCTAATTCAAGTCCCCACCTTTCAATGACCATCATAGGATTTCCTGCCCTCAGCAGTTAATTCCCCCTCATTGGGGATTAAGCCTCAGTGAGGTTGGGGGCATCCAGTCTACAGCCGGGGGAGTTGGGGGGGTGGGAGGAGTGAAGCATGTTACCCAGATGATCAGCACTTTAAAAACCCAGGCTTGGAGATGCTGCTGCAGACCCTCCTAGGAGCTATGTAGAGTGCCTCTCAGAATTGTGTGCTCAGAGATGGGAGAGGACTATATTTATGCACCAGCTCCTATTCCCTTTGGGGAAGGGTTGCTCCCTAGAGTGTTAACTCCCTGGTGCTTACAGGTCTGCACAGGTGTCCGGATGACTGAGTGGTTCCTGCAGGAGGTGTCAGAGAAGCTTGGGTCAGAAAGCAAGAGATACAAGGTCACACCTGCATGGGCTGCTGCAGCAATGGCTAGAGTAAAAAGGTGAGCCAAGAAGGTGTGAGGTGGTCACAGAGGCTTATGATACGGGAGGCAGGAGAGGAGGAGCTCCAGGTGGTTCATTCTTAGTCTCTTCTGCTCTGTGATAGCAGTGTCTCCTCTACCTTCCACCTTACGTGTGGAATATTTCTCATCCCTCCACTGGCTTTCCTGAGTTATCCTCTTGTCCTTTCCCCAGACCTTCATCTGGGAATAAAAATCTGGCCTTGCAACTTTCTCTCCCTCAAAAGAATCTTTGTCTAGTACTTAGGTGGGCAGTTTCTTTGAATTTTATCTCTGGCCCGTTGGGGGCTTGAGGCAAGAAGTTGGCCCTGGGGGATGAATGAGTAAGACAAGGTAAAAGGAATGTAACATAGAGCTGAGCATCCCTGAAGCAGGGATTACTGGAGCCGCTGAGGCTGTTGCATAGGGAATGGGTGACTAGCTGTGTGACCACCTTGAACAAGTCATTTTACCTCCCTGAACCTTATTTTCTCATTTTTGAAGTAAGGGGGTTAAACTATCTAACCTGTAAAGACCCTCCCAGGCCTAAAGCTCTATTTGTTGAAGAGGAAGGAGGTGGTTCAGGAAGGGCAGTGGTGCACAGGATGGATTAAGCATGGACAGCCCAGGGTTAGGGGGACCAGACCAAGACTGTCACAAGAGACCAGGCACTGGGGAGTGGGACTGGGGCCTGGACTGGGGTATTACCCAGAAAATAGAGAAGAAAGAAAAGACGTAAGGAACATTTTAAGAACAAAATCAACCTGAATTGGTGACTAGATGGAGGAAGAATGGAGATAAATCAGCACTGGTTTAAAAGTTCTAGATGATCAGAAGCTCCTGGCCCTCATCTTGGGTGAGACACTGTTGAGTTGGGGGTCTTTGGGCTAGCCCAAACAAAGTGAAAATGAACAATATTGTTGCCATGCCATTCACAGAGTATGGGAATCTGGGAGAAAATGACTGGACAGGTAAGGAGAAGTTGGACTTAATAAGCCAGGCACGCTGAATGTGAAGTAGAAGAGACTGGAGCTTAGGATTGGGAGAGAGGAAATAATCAGTTAAGAGATTTAGAGATTATTCATTCATTAAAAACTTTATGAGCAATTACTATGTGTGCAGCATCAGTTAGATGGGAGAGTTAATGTGGCAGATGGGAGGGGCTTGGGGATGACAGAGTAAGAGACAAGAGAAGGAATTTTAGGGATTGTCCAGGGTAGGGATTGGGATGAAAAAGAGGGATAGAGGGAGACATTTAAAGAAAGATGTCCACAGTGCCAAGGCCACAGAGACTTACAGTAGGGGAAGAAAACTTTCACTTGGGGGAGCAGTTTTAGGAGGTGACATTTTTAAGGCACGCTTGAACTCCCTCTGCTGAATCTTTTACAGTATTTTATATAAAATAGGATGCTTCGTGGAACCAAGACATTCGACAAGCAGCTATAATACAGTGCAAATATATGTTTACTGGACTGAAGGTTTTCAGTTCAAGGAGGAGAAATCTATGTCTGTCTAGGAGAGAGAGATCTTACAAAATGAAACTATCAACCCAAATCTCTCTCCATTCAAAAATTACTAATAAAAAATCTTACCTGTCAAAAGCCAGCAGTAATAGCATTTTTGTTGCTTTATTGTTTTTAATCATGATCTTTCCTCAGAGCGGAGCACAGCTGTGGCAAATAAAATTAACTAAGTGGAAAACTGAAACTGCCATATGACCCTGAGACTCTGCTTTATGATGTGGCAAAACTGGAGACATTTCCTCTCTGTAGGACAGAGCTTCCATCATTGTTGTCATTACCATCATTATTTATGACATGAGACTGAAGTTTCAGGACACCCTGAAACACAGACTGGCCAAAAGGATGCTGCTGTCCCCTTCTTCCCAGCCACATGCCCCTTCTTCCCAGACTTACCCAATGTCATCTGTACTGCTCCTGCCCTGTGCCTGAAGGTGCAGGTCATAATTATCCACATAGCCCAGAGCACCTGAGCACATGGGGTGGGTGACAAGGGGTAGATCCGTCCCCACTCCAGGCCACCAAGCCCCTGCTGATATGCGCAGGCAACTGTTCCAAAAAAGGAAAAGTGTTTTGATCCCTTTTATTGCTTTCCTTGGGGCAGAAAATATGAGCTAAAAAAGACATCTAGTCATGACTCTTGGAGACAATTACAGAATTTTTTTTTCTTTAGTAGGAATATTAAAAATAAGAACACTTATTTAAATTTTTACAGAGAAATTTTTCACAGGAAAATTGTATATATCATATGTACTCTCTCCTGTGTAACAATCCCATAGTCTGTCCTAGGAAGGTACACACAGATCCTGGCAATGTTTCCCTTGAGAAAAATAGATCATACTGAAGAAAATTCTTATCTGACCTATAATACATATAATATTATATATGTATAACACAATTTTTATATTAATATTATGAATTATATTTATATTTATACATTATTTATAGTCAACATAAACATTTTATATTTATGTTATAATTATATAAAAATTATATTAATATAATAATCAGGAGCTATAGTTGGTCAGCTAATCAAAAATTTCAGTTAAAAAGGAGAATCATTAAAATGGATATATACATATCATCAATATTTTATTTTAATGTGTAACATATAAGTGCACATGTACTTTGGCAAGCGTTTGATGCAGAACCAAAGCTTTTCCTTGACTGTCATCTGTTGATTTGTGCACTGCCTTCTTTCTGTCATAAATCACTTCCATAATGCATCATTTGTGATTTCCAGTTTCCTTTCTTGAAGTAGGAGCCAGGACGTAAAGATACCTTTACAATCAGAATGCAGAAACCTTAGAAATCTCTCCTACCCACTCCAAATTTTAGCCAGTTTGATCATTCCTAATATGATGTTTTTTAGTGACTCAGTTTTATCACTGTAGGATGGGAATTCTATTCCAAAGTAATTCTGAAAATGGAAAAGTTTACACACTAAGATGTTCTATACATTATCATCCATATTTGAGAAAGAAAAATTCATGTAGACTGAGTAAAAAGTAGCCCTTGTTTATTCAGGGTAATATTATATAGTGTTCAAAATTTTTACAACCAGCTGCCAAAAAACCAAAACAATGAAAAAAAAGAATTTTTACGATTATATATAATATCATAGAAAGTGCTTATTAAAACAAGTGAAAAATAGGATATAAAATAATACATGTAGTATGATTAAAATTACTTTTAAAACATTATATATTGAAAAATAACAGGAGATTCAATAGTATTATGGGAGCTGTGTTTTTTAGAAATTTAAATGATTTTTTTTCCTTCTACTTTATTTTCCTATTTCTGTTATCATAAAAATAAAACATTATTTTAAAAAATATCTTTGTTTAGCATTTTGTGTTTTATAAATGTCTTTCACAGACTGCACATCATATTTAGAAATTCAGTAATCCTGTGTGAGAACTAGCACAGGAAATATTAGCTCCAATATACAGATGAATAAACTGAGGCTCAATTACTTGTCCAAGGTTATAGAAAGTGTCTCTGTATAACTGATGCATAAAGAGTAGATAGTGTTTTTAAATGTCCATGAAGCTTAATGTTAAATCAAAACTATGTTCACAAATTCATTATGATTAAACTTACATCCATGAAGTCATTTGGATTATACTCAAACAGGAAATGGAACAATCTTATTAATGATCACTAATTTCAGTAGCAAGACTTTCATAAACAGAAAACATCTTCTTAACAAATGATTCAACAACTTGGGGCTCTCATATGTCTATGTCACTTAATTTTTACAACCTTGTATGGTGGGTTTAATTATTCCCATTTAATAAATAAGAGAGCTGAGGTTCAGACAGATTAAGCAATTGCTCAAGATTATATGAGTACAACTAATAAGTAGCAGCTGGGACTTGAGGCTAGGTCTTTTGACTCCGAGCTCAGAGACGATTCTATTACCCCACAGCTGCCCTTCACAACCACATAGGCTCTCTCTTCCAGACAAAATGCTAGCACATGGCCGTGTGTGATCCAGGCTCATTACTCGCCTATGAAGGATGTTTCCCGGTACCACTGTGCTGGTCTCATTGCCTACCATTACTACAGCTCTAGGAGGGCACTGACAGAGAACAGCTAACCAGCA
The DNA here is from genome assembly GCF_000696425.1 of Galeopterus variegatus. Classification (NCBI taxonomy): domain Eukaryota; kingdom Metazoa; phylum Chordata; class Mammalia; order Dermoptera; family Cynocephalidae; genus Galeopterus; species Galeopterus variegatus. The sequence goes on along the minus strand of NW_007732396.1, from coordinate 94,147 downwards.
TTCCTGCTGATTCTCTTGACCCAGGGCCTGGGGACCTGAGCCAGTGTCTCCAAGAACCACTAACCCTTTCTCATACCACCAGGCTCGCAAGAGAATCTACCCATTATCTTTTTATTATCCGTGACCTTCTTCGCTGGGGATTTCACTTGTAGTAACCTCCAAGACTTAAAAGCTTCTTTTGAAATATATTTTAATCATAAAAATTTAATTACAAAGCAGTAATTAATAAAAGAATAATTACTAATTTATAATTAAGTATAAAATTTTTAAGTTTAATCTAGTTATAAAATGTAATATTTGCTTGTAAGTGAAACAACCCAAATATATATATACAAAAACAGATGTTTACCTTCTCCAACTTCTGTCCATTTTCACATCTGAGATAACCAAAGTTAATAGTTGATGTATAAATTATGTGTATACAAACATATATATGTTATTTTGTGGTTCATTATTTACAAATACAGGATTATAGTGTATATATTATTCAGCAATTTGCTTTTCTCAATAATATATCATGTATATCTCTCCAGGTCAATGGATACATTTGTTAGGATATAAGTTTGGCTGCTATAGCAAAGAGGTAACAAATAGAGAAACTGCAATGAGATAGAGATTTATATATCTCCCAATCAAATGTGTGGGTAGGTGATTCAGGAGTGGTAGAGTAGTGTTGGGGAGCTAGGTGCTTTTCATATTGTTCCTCTGCCATTCTCAACAAAAAGTTTCCATCTCATGATCCAAGACATTTGCTGCAGCTCCTTCTGTCATGTCCCATTTCAGTGGGTTGGAATAAAGATGAAGGGGAGGGCATGCTCTTTCCCTTTAAGAACACAACAAAAATTTGCATACACTCCTCCAACTCATATCCCATTGGCTGGAACTTAGTCACATAACACCACCTACCTACAAGGAAGGCTGGGAAATGTAATCTTCAACTGGGTTAAAAAAAAATCATTATTATATCAGAAGAGAAGAATTGATATTGAGGGACAACTAGCAATCATCTGCCACGTGGATATTGACTCAATTTATTCATTTCAATAGCTAGAAAGTATTCCATAGTGTGGATATATTCAACAATTCCTGTTAATGGTCATTCAGCCCATTTCCACTTTTATTTTGCCACTGCAAACAATACTGCAGTAGCTGTTTATATATACATATCCTTATATCCAGGTAACTTGATCTCTTAGGGATAGTCCCTGAAATGGGATTAGTGGGCCAAAGGAAAAATGTATTTTAAAATTTTATAGAGGGTTCTGCTTCTGGCTGGCCTACTACATAAGCCCAATATAGTCTATCCATCACGCTGATTACAACTAAAGAATGGCCAAAACATAAAAAGCAACTACCTGAATACTCTGAAAAGTAAACAATAGCAGCAGATTGTGAAAGGGAGTCAAAACTTGAAGAAGCAACCTGAAAGAAAATGAATTTTTCATTTTTATTCTCTTCTCTTTCATGGCTTTGCCCAGAGGGCAGATTCCAGTCATGAAGCTGCATCGCACAGCCAAAGGAAGGGGGTATAGAGATTTCTGTGGGCTATGGAAAGTGGGAGGAAACTGGAGAGAAGAGAACTGAAGATAGGGACTCCCCACATCTGTGCATGAACTTACACAAGTCTCAGGATCCCCCTGAGTTGCATATGAATCAGATATACCCAAAGTACAACAAATGTTTTGGGAACTGAACTGACGTTGAAACCAATGCCTACAGAACTTATAGTCTGAACCTAACTAGTTAATTATCTGCTAAAACAAACAAGGCGCATGTGTGCGCGCACGCGCACACACACACACACACACACACACACACAAAGTCAGTGCTCTCCGGAGGATTGTAACAAGACCCAGAGTCTACCCAATACAACATTAACAATATCTAGGATACAAAATTATTTGACAGATACAGAAACAGGTAAATGTGACCAATTTTCAAGGGAAAGGACAATCAGCAGATGTCAACACCAAGATTACCCAAGATGAGTTCAAAGCAGCCATTTTGACTATGCTCCATGAGCATACACATGAGGCAAAGGTAAACACACTTAGAATGAATGGAAAGAAGACAGAAGTCCTCAGCAGATAAATAGAAACTATATAAAAGAACCAATTAGGGCCGGCCCAGTGGCGCACTGCTACAGTGCGCTGCTTGGGAGTGTGGCGGCGCTCCCGCCGAGGGTTCGGATCCCACATACAGACCGGTTCCCGCTCACTGGCTGAGCGAGGTGCGGGCGCAACACCGAGGGTTGCGATCCCGTTGCCGGTCCCGGTCTGGTACGGGGGCAACACTGAGGGTTGCGATCCGTTGCCGGACACGAAAAAAGACAAATAAAAAATAAAAAATAAAAGAACCAATTATTTTAGAACTAAAAAATACAATTTCTGAAATAATAAACTCAGTGGATATGCTCAATAGCAGAATGGAGGAAAGAATCAATGAACTTGAAGACAGATCAAAAGAGCAGAGAAAAAAGACTGAAAAAAATAAACAGAGAAACAGACATATGTGAGCACTGTGATGATTGATCTTAACATGTCAACTCAACTGGGCTAAGGGATACCCAGATAGCTGATAGTACATTATTTTTGGGTGTGTCTGTGAAGGTGTGTTTCTGGAAGAGATTAGAATTTGAATTGGTAAACTGAGTAAAGATCACCCTCACCTGTGTGGGTGGGCATCATCCAATCATTGAGGGCCTGAATAGAGTAAAAATGCAGAGGAAGGGCTAATTTGTTCCCTGTTTGAGCTGGGCATCCATCTTCTCCTGCCCTCAGACATGGTCCTTGGTTCTCAGGCCTTTGGACTCAGACTAAATTACACCCCCAGCTTTCTCGTTTCTCCAGCTTGCAGACAGCAGATTGTGGGACTTCTTGACCTCCATCATGTGAGCCAATTCTTATAATAAATCTCTAGCTAGCTAGCTAGATGATAGATAGATAAATAGAAGTTCTAGAGGTTCTATTTCTCTGGAGAATCCTGACTAATACAGGCACTATCAGAAAGTTGAATATACGTATCATTAGAATCCCAGAAGAAAAGCTTAAAATTTGGGGGCAGAGAAAAAAATATTTGAGGAAATAATGACTGAAAACTTCTCAAATTTGGTGAAAGATATAAATGTACAGATTTAAGAAGCTCAACCATCCCAACAGTATAAATTAAAAGGGAACCATGCCTAGACATTTCATAATCAAATTTCTGGGAAAAAAATCCCAAGTGGTGCTAACACCATCAAGGTCAAGGGTTCAGATCCCCTTACTGGCCAGCCACCAGACAACAACAATGACAAAGCAAACAAACAAACAGAAATTTTAAAAGCAGCTAGAGAAAAATGACACATTACATACAAGGGAAACATCATGGAATTCTAATCAGAAATCATGGAGTACAAAAGACAATGAGACAATAACATATGAAGTCTTCAAAAAGTTCATGAAAAGATTCATATTATCTTTTAAGTCCATTTTTTCACACACTTTTTGAAGTACCCTCATATTTAAAAAGTGATAAAAGAATTGTTAACCTAGAATTTCATATCCTGAAAAAATTACCTTCTAAAATAAAGGTGAAATAAAGACATTCTCAGAGGAGGAAAACTAAAGGAACTTGCCTCCAGCAGACCTACTCTGAAAGAAATGCTAAAGGAAGTCCTTCAGGCTAAAGGAAAATAATACCAGAGGGAAATTTATATCTTCAAGAATGAAGAAAAAGCAACAGAAATGGTAATTATCAGTTAATATAATATAAAATATATACATAAGTACAAAAAATTATTTTTCCCTTTAAGTTCTTTAAAATATATATGACCGTTGTAAGCAAAAATGCGAACATTGGTGGGGTTTTCAATGTACGTGCATGNTTCCTCTGCCATTCTCAACAAAAAGTTTCCATCTCATGATCCAAGACATTTGCTGCAGCTCCTTCTGTCATGTCCCATTTCAGTGGGTTGGAATAAAGATGAAGGGGAGAGCATGCTCTTTCCCTTTAAGAGCACAACAAAAATTTGCATACACCCCTCCAACTCATATCCCATTGGCTGGAACTTAGTCACATAACACCACATAGCTACAAGGAAGGCTGGGAAATGTAATCTTGAACTGGGTAAAAAAAAAAATCATTATTATAGCAGAAGAGAAGAATTGATATTGAGGGACAACTAGCAATCATCTGCCATGTGGATATTGACTCAACTTATTCATTTCAATAGCTAGAAAGTATTCCATAGTGTGGATATATTCAGCCATTCCTGTTAATGGTCATTCAGCCCATTTCCACTTTTATTTTGCCACTGCAAACAATACTGCAATAGCTGTTTATATATACATATCTTTATATCCAGGTAACTTGATCTCTTAGGGCTAGTCCCTGAAATGGGATTAGTGGGCCAAAGGAAAAGTGTATTTTAAAATTTTATAGAGGGTTCTGCTTCTGGCTGGCCTGCTACATAAGCCCAATATAGTCTATCCATCACGCTGATTACAACTAAAGAATGGCCAAAACATAAAAAGCAATTACCTGAATACTCTGAAAAGTAAACAACAGCAGCGGATTGTGAAAGGGAATCAAAACTTGAAGAAGCAACCTGAAAGAAAATGAATTTTTCATTTTTATTCTCTTCTCTTTCATGGCTTTGCCCAGAGGGTAGGTTCCAGTCATGAAGCTGCATCGCACAGCAGCAGCATAGATGGCTAAAATGCCTATAGAACACTTATCTTTTTAGCCAAAGGAATGGGGATTTCTGTGGGCTATGGAAAGTGGGAGGAAACTGGAGAGAAGAGAACTGAAGATAGGGATTCCCCAAATCTGTGCATGAACTTGCACAAGTCTCAGGATCCCCCTAGTTGCATATGAATCAGATATACCCAAAGTACAGCAAAGGTTTTGAGAACTGAACTGACATTGAAACCAATGCCTACAGAACTTATAGTCTGAACCTAACTAGTTAACTATCTGCTAAAACAAACAAGGTGCACACACACACACACACACACACACACACACACACACACACACAGTCAGTGCTCTCCAGAGGACTGTAACAGGACCCAGAGTCTACCCAATACAACGTTAACAATATCTAGGATACAAAATTATTTGACAGATACAGAAACAGGTGAATGTGACCAATTTTCTAGGGAAAGGACAATCAGCAGATGTCAACACCAAGATTACCCAAGATGAGTTCAAAGCAGCCATTTTGACTATGCTCCATGAGCATATACATGAGGCAAAGGTAAACACACTCAGAGTGAATGGAAAGAAGACAGAAGTCCTCAGCAGATAAATAGAAACTATATAAAAGAACCAATTATTTTAGAACTGAAAAATATAGTTTCTGAAATAATAAACTCACTGGATATGCTCAATAGCAGGATGGAGGAAAGAATCAGTGAACTTGAAGACAGACCAATAGAAGTTATCTAATCTAAAGAGCAGAGAAAAAAGATTGAAAAAAATAAACAGAGACACAGATATATGCGAGCACTGTGATGATTGATCTTAACATGTCAACTCAACTGGGCTAAGGGACCCAGATAGCTGATAATACATTATTTCTGGGTGTGTCTGTGAAGGTGTGTTTCTGGAAGAGATTAGAATTTGAATTGGTAAACTGAGTAAAGATCACCCTCACCAGTGTGGGTGGGCATCATCCATTCATTGAGGGCCTGAATAGAGTAAAAATGCAGAGGAAGGGCTAATTTGCTCCCTGTTTGAGCTGGGCATCCATCTTCTGCTGCCCTCAGACATGATCCCTAGTTCTCAGGCCTTTGGACTCAGACTAAATTATACCACCAGCTTTCTTTGTTCTCCAGCTTGCAGACAGCAGATTGTGGGACTTCTTGACAGCAGATTGTGGGACTTCTTGACCTCCATCATGTGAGCCAATTCTTATAATAAATCTCTAGCTAGCTAGCTAGATGATAGACAGATAGATAGAGGTTCTATAGGTTCTATTTCTCTGGAGAATCCTGACTAATACAGGCACTATCAGAAAGTCGAATATACGTATCATTAGAATTCCAGAAGAAAGCTTAAAATTTGGGGGCAGAGAAAAAAATATTTGAGGAAATAATGACTGAAAACTTCTCAAATTTGGTGAAAGATATAAATGTACAGATTTAAGAAGCTCAACCATCCCAACAGTATAAATTAAAAGGGAACCATGCCTAGACATTTCATAATCAAATTGCTGGGAAAAAAATCCCAAGTGGTGCTAACACCATCAAGGTCAAGGGTTCAGGTCCCCTTACTGGCCAGCCGCCAGACAACAACAACAATGACACAGCAAACAAACAGAAATTTTAAAAGCAGCTAGAGAAAAATGACACATTACAAACAAGGGAAACATCATGGAATTCTAATCAGAAATCATGGAGTACAAAAGATGATGAGACAATAACATATGAAGTCTTCAAAAAGTTCATGAAAAGATTCATATTATCTTTTAAGTCCATTTTTCCACACACTTTTTGAAGTACCCTCATATTTAAAAAGCGATAAGAGAATTGTTAACCTAGAATTTCATATCCTGAAAAAAATTACCTTCTAAAATAAAGGTGAAATAAAGACATTCTCAGAGGAGGAAAACTAAAGGAACTTGCCTCCAGCAGACCTACTCTGAAAGAAATGCTAAAGGAAGTCCTTCAGGCTAAAGGAAAATAATACCAGAGGGAAATTTATATCTTCAAGAATGAAGAAAAAGCAACAGAAATGGTAATTATCAGTTAATATAATATAAAATATATACATAAGTACAAAAAATTATTTTTCCCTTTAAGTTCTTTAAAATACATATGACCGTTGTAAGCAAAAATGCGAACATTGGTGGGGTTTTCAATGTACGTGCATGTACTATATATGACAAGTATAACATAAAGGTCAGTTGGGGGGTTGTAAAGAAGTATACGTACAGTGACAAGGCTTCTATGTTTTACTTGGACTGATACAATACTAACTATAAACTATGTAAGTTTAGAAATGCATATATAATCCCTAGAGGAATCACAAAAGAAAACAAAAAACAACAAAGATATATAGCCAAAAATCCAGAAGATAAATTAAAATGGAATACCAAAAAATAGACCAATGATTCAAAAGAAGGAAGAACAGGGGGAACAGAGAAAAAACAGAGGTAATAATCAGAAAACAAAATAATAAAATTGTAGTCCAAAGTCTAACCATATCAATAATTACATTAAATATAAATGATCTTAATATACAATTAAAAAGCAGGTATTGTCAGATTAAATAAAAAACAAGACCCAACTATATGCTGTTTATGAGAAACCCATTTTAAATATGAGTATGTATACAAGTTAAAAGTAAAGAATGAGTAGAGATATACCAAGCAAACACTAATCGAAAGAAAGCTGGTGTACTTATACTGATAGCAGACAAAGTAGATGTCAGAACAAGGGATACCACCAGGGATAAGAATGATATTACATATTGATTAAGGAGATAACTTATAAAGATGACAGAACAATCATTGTGTATACTCCTAATAAATAGCAGAGTTTCAAACTGCATGAAGCAAAAACTGATGGAACTGCAAAGAGAAAGAGACAAATTCAAAATTATAATTGACTTTAACACTCTTTCACTAGTTGTTAGAATAAGTAGATAGAAAGTGATCAAAGAAATAGAAGACCTGAACAACACTATCAACCAACTGGATCTAATTGCCATTTATAGAACTTTCCACCCAACCCTAGCAGAATACACTCTCTTTTCAAATCCGCATGAAACATTCATCAAGATAAACCATTTTCTGGGCCATAAAACAACAGCTTTAACACACTTAAAAGAACTGAAATCATATAATGTATGTTCTCTGACCATAAAGGAATTAAACAAGAAATGAATAACAGAAATATATCTAGAAATCCCAAATATTTGTAAGTTAATATTTTATAAACATTGCCTGAACATTTTCCCAAAGGTTTTAGCAAAGCACATTCCCATGTAGGAGAGTGCTCATTTACTGCAGAGAACTCCTTTCTTCAAAGGTGGTTTGGGGGACAAATGAGATTTATGAATGATCTCAATACGAAGAAGAGTATTTTGCTTTAGAAGAAGGAGTGTATATAATAGAAATAGTATGGGATTGGGGGCTAACTGGTTGTGTGACATTAAGGAAAACACTCTACCTCTCTAAATTTCACTTCCCTGTAGCAAAGAATCACCACCGAAGACTCTGTAGTCTGATATTTGGTTTCCAATCCTGTTGCCTTTACTTATTAATATGTGATCTTGGGCAAGTTAATTACCCTCTCTTTGCTTCAATTTCATCACCTGTATAATAACAATAATAATGCAGGTTACCATATGTCCTCGTTTGTCTGGGACAATTCTGGCTTATGCTTGTTTTTCTACTATAATTATTAAAGTGTCCTGGTTTGGGTAGTAAATTATATGCTCACTCTAATAACAGTAGCTATATATTGTAGGGTTGCTAAGAGGATTAAATTAGACATATATAAAGTGTTTTTGAATGGTGCCAGCCAGCAAGGCTCAATCAATATTCGAATGCCTGCTACAGTCCAGGCACTTTCCTAGGTGCAAGGATGTGGTGGTAGACAGGACAGACACTACACTGAGTCTGGGGTATGGCATGGTGGTTAAGTGCACAGGCTCTGATGCTAGATGACCTTGAAAGGGACCTTAGGCAGAGAATGGCCATCTTTGGGGTAACTAAAGCCAAGCAGAAAATTTCAGTTAGCCATTAGCTTAGGAACAATGCTGTTAAAGCCAACGACTTGCTGGACTCACAATTCTCTTTCTTCAAGTGAGTCACCGTCATTCCAAGCCAAGGAACTGATAATCATCAATTCCTTGAGGTTAGCAGAGAAATTGAGAAACTGACCATAGGTTGAAACTGTTCAAGGATGAAATCGTGCCCCAAAAGGATCCTTCTCAAAAGTTTATTTCTGTTTATCTCTCATTACATGCTCTTATATTGATTTAGTTTAGATGTTGCACACCTAAAATTAAGAATTCAAACTAAGTTTTCTTGTTTCCCTTACCTTTCCTAATCAACTGCAAACAAAGGAATTCCAAGAGCACTCTGGCTGATTATTAACTCACCTTCTTGACTGAAGGAAAACTGCATCCACATTATGAGTAGTATGAGTTAGGTATTTTTATGTTCCAGTGTTGCTTAACTGAGGGTATTGTCTTTGAGATTTCCCTAGGAGATAAATACACCGGCCTGAGATAACATCAAGGGTTTGAAGCTGACCAGCCTACCAACTGCAGACTCCATGTACTCGGTGGATCTGTGTTCTGTAGACTCTCTGATCTGGGCCTGAGTCTCTTCATCAAACTGCACCCCATGCAATTCTGCATTCCTGACCAGTCTCCTCTGAGTGGTCCTGCGGTGATTGAAGGGCAGGTCAGCTGTCCTTGCTGTGTCCCAGTGTTCCCCTGGTGGGCACATCTCCCGCACTGCCCATGCTGCAAACACTTCCCATGGGATGGGCCCTGTGCTGGTCCCTTGCGATGACTCACCGGCCTCTGAGTGGCTCCCTTTTTTCAGCTGTTCTGGCTCCTGCCTCCTGTGTGGGTCCACGGGAACCCTATTAGTGGTCTTGCTGTCCTCAGGGCCACCAAGGCCCTCTTCTCTCCTGCTGCCTCCAAGTCACTCCATCTGAAGGCACAGCTGCAGCTTCTGCCGGCTCCTGCTCCATGCGCTCATCAGCTCGAGCCTTAAAGCAGCCACGGCCCAAAATGCTCTTTTCTCTTTTCTTTTTTTATTTTTTTTTTTGTCTTTTGTCTTTTTTCCGTGTCCAGCAACGGATCGCAACCCTCAGTGTTGCCCCCGTACCGGACCGGGGACCGGCAACGGGATTGCAAGCCTCGGCGTTGCTCCCGCGCCTCGCTCAGCCAGTGAGCGGGAGCCGGTCTGTATGTGGGATCCGAACCCTCGGACGGGAGCGCCGCCGCGCTTCCCAAGCGGGGCACTATCCAGTGCGCCACCGGGCCGGCCCCATTCTCTTTTCTCTTTTCTTTCGAAAAGCTTTTTCTTTCTATCATCGTAGTTTCTCCACCTTCATGAACTCCATAGGTCTCTCCTCCTCTTCCCCTGAGCTCCAGCGGCCCTGGCTTGG
>NW_007732396.1:63160-83111 GCF_000696425.1 Galeopterus variegatus | reverse complement strand
TTTTTATAGTTGTAAATTTGGTTGATTTGTGGGAGAGAGTGATGCTGGGGACCGTCTATTCTGCCATCTTGACTGGATCTCTTCACCTCCCCCACTTCTTTTTTTAATTAAAGCTGTCCATTCTGGTGGTTTTTCCAAAACAAAGAAAGACTCCTTCAATGGTGAATTGAAGATTCTCAGAAGACTGCCAGGAACTTTTAGAGGACCATTTTTTCTAGCTTGAAAACAAACAAAAAACCCAGCGACTATAATCCTGTCATGTTCTCACAATGACCATAGAAAGTAGATATTATTATCATTTTTATAAAGAAACTGAGGCTCAATGACTCTCCAAGGTCACAGAACTTTGTGTCTTTTTGATCAAGTCCTTAGCAAAGGTGGTAAGGTGCACACTGCATTTAAGTATGTTTGCCAGAGGACAGCTAGCAAGCTCCATTCGTCAGCTCAGGCCAGAACAAGTACAAATAACACATTCTCAAAGCAAGTGTGAAGAACCTAGATTGTTTCAATATTACAGATAGAAAAGTTGTAATAGTGAAACCTTAATCTGAACACTCCTGAGCCCATATATAGAAAACTGCAGTGATAGAAGAAACCCTGAAGCTGCCTAGTGCTATGGATACAACAGCAACCCTTCCTCTTGTGGGATGGGATAACGCACACTCCCCAAGGTGCCACTTGCAGCCTAACTATACCCAACTTAGTGCTTATAGGCCCTCCTCACCCACCCATCCACAGGCTTTGACAGATTTCACCCATCTTCTGTGACCAACATGCAAAAGCACTTTATTTTCTCACTGTCGAGGGCCTCCAAACATTTCCAATGGCAAATGTATGCTTGTGTAATTCAGCCTTTGCAGACTGAAACTTGACTGCAGTGGCAGCCTTTATGCCATAAAATATGCGCATCAATGCACTTGGTAATGCTTCTCACTCTTCCCAACCTTCTGGAACGTGCCTGTTAAATATCATAATCTTTTTTACTCTGAGTGCCTTTTCCCCTGGAGCCTTGCAAGTGCTCTCCACATGATGGCCTATTTTTGAGTCCCCTTGAGACCAGAGATGGTGCTCAGGCCTTAAATCTAAAGGCATCTGAGCTTGTCTTCATTTTAAACATTTCTAATATGATCAGGAAGAGGCCTTGAAAAATGGACTTCTCTTTCTCATGTGCCCTAGGGAAGTCCTGATTTAGAAGATGCCCCTCTTACTCAAGTTTAAGGGGCAACCACTGCTGACATCTCTGACTGTGGGCTGATGTTTAATATCCCTGAAGAAGGCCACAAGACTTTGACCCGTCTCCCAGGCTTCTGTGGATAAGTTAGTGGTGTTTTACAGATCTAAAAGGAGAATAATAAAGAACAAAGACTGCAAATCTTGGAATCATGAAAGGGAGGAAGAATCACATGTTTTTCTCTTTAATTAATCATTTTAAATATATAATTTTAAGGATGCATTGATCCAACTTGATAGTCCTCACAAGGGAAACTTCCTTTCCTTTCCAAATTCTGTTCCTAGACTTAATTCCAGCTATTAGCTAATGCCAGAGGTGAAATCCCATTGAGCCTTCCACGCACTGCTAGAAATCCTATGATTCACTCAGTTCTGGGCTAATTGTTGATCTTGTGGTGGGTGTTACTTTTTCTACTGGATTGTCAATTTCTAACTGTTGAGATGCCAGGCAAGAGCACCTGTGAGAGAAGGAAAAGAATAAAGGGACAAAGAATCTAAGAAAATTTGCTTTCTCCCTGGAAGCCTTTTCTGTCTTCATGCCGCAGGGAACAGTTGAACCATTAAAAATCCATTTATAATTAATGTTGGTGAAACCAGGTGCTTTGGGGAATAGTGGTCCTGAACAAAGGCAAGAGTGGCAAGTCCTGATAAATTCTGTGAAAGGGAAGACACAGGATTTTGAAAAGTTGAAATATAGAATGTCACATTAGTCGCTAAACTCATATGGTTCTACTTAAGGTTATTTTTTTTAAAACAAATGCTACTTGGGTAAATTCCTTTTAAAAAGAAACTAAAATAAAATATACATATAGTTTTGGTAGGAATACACTTTTTTTCTGGAAATTACCAGAACCACAACATGTCACTGGTCTAGGCAATGGTGGTTCACACTTGATCTGTGTAACAAATCCGAGAGTGAAGTAATACAGCATTGTCACCAAGCTGGCCACATTAATCTTAAGCATTTTCCTCAAGGGATTAAATTCCATCAGCTGATGTAGCTACCAAAGTGAATTCACACTATCCCCTATGCTTTGTCAGAGGCAGGAACAAATCCGAGAGTGAAGTAATACAGCATTGTCACCAAGCTGGCCACATTAATCTTAAGCATCTTCCTCAAGGGATTAAATTCCATCAGCTGATGTAGCTACCAAAGTGAATTCACACTATCCCCTATGCTTTGTCAGAGGCAGGGAGAGGCCATTAAGAGTATTGGAGGAGTAAAGGCTGGAGTCATGCACCGAAAGTCTCATTTGAATGGAAGCAGCATGTGGACTCTCATAGACCAGCATCTTAGTTCTTTATTAGAGTTATCTTCCCACTCTAGCTCAGTGCATCCAGTGATGCAATTTGGTTTTCCCTTTTGCAGTGAGACTTAATTGGCCACAAGGTACTCATTCTGCAACTACTGCTCAAATGCAGGCAAATCAGTCCTTTTACCTGTTCTAGAAATACTGTGATCTAAGGTTGTGCTAATAGAAACCTTAAGAAAGCAAAACACACAAGACAAGTAGAACTTCCTGGGTCTTCCTGGCATTCAGGAGCAGGGCAATAGAGCATACCATATTTAGTAGTCAGGATTTTATTGCGTAGCTCTTCACCATTTACAAAATTATTTTTACCAGCATCATATTAATTGGGAGGCAGCCTTGTTTGGTGGGAAAACACAGCTTTAGAGTCAAGCAGAGCTATATTTTGACCCTGGTCCCATCACTCAGGAACTCTGGGACCTCAGACCTGAACACTTTGCCCCTGTAACCTCCATTCCTCATTGTTAAGTGCAGATGGTGATATCCAGCTAAAACAGTTGCTGTGAAGAGTGAGAGATACCATATTCAAGTTCTTAGTAGGGTATCTGGCCCGAGGAACACCCTTAGAGACTGTTATCATCTTATCATGTTTAGTCTTCTTAAGCAGGACATAAACTTTCCATTCATACTGATTTGTCTTGCTTTTATTTTTCTATCTTCCCCCAGAATTTGGAAATTACTTCCTTGACAAAATATCCTGTCTGGAATGATTAATACTTTCTTGCCGTTGTTTCTGTTATGAGTAGAATTTTTAGTCATTATAAATTTTACATCCATGTAGAAATGCAATTTGTGTGAATTGCTCTTATATCCTGCAACTCTGACTAACTTTTGCATTTCCTTCATTTTGTTGCTGTGGTTGTTGACTTNGTGTGATTCTGCTTTCCTACAAGCATGCTATATTCTCTTAATAATTCACTTCATGTATATACTTCCTGAAGTATTTCTTTTATGTTTTCTTTTATAAATTTTGATCTCACCTTGGAGTCCTTTACAACACCAGGGTGTGATTCTGCTTTCCTACAAGCATGCTATATTCTCTTAATAATTCACTTCATGTATATAGAATCACAATATTTTGATCTCACCTTGGAGTCCTTTACAACACCAGGGTAAAATTGTCTGTGAGCTTTCAGTAGAAGATTTGGATCCTACTTTCATCATTGTCCTGCCCAGCCTGCTTTTCTAGAAGGTAATCATTTCTATCTTTCCTGGGCTGTTTCATTTCACAAGTCTGTACATTTAGTAAAATGGGAAGTGGAACATTACAAATGAAAGCAAGAAAAACAAAAATGTCAATCTATGTTGTGGGCTGTATCTAGTATTCTTTTATGTGATTTCTATCTCTCCTCCTTTTTTTAGATAGATTCTTCTGGAGGGGATACATAAAAAAAGAAAGAAATGGTCCCACATTCCACAGGAGAAAAAATATAACAAATTAAATATCCTAGGAAGTTGAGTTTTAACTCATCCACGGGGCACTACAGCTGTTTGGAAATGTAGATTTTTTTTCATCATAAGGAGCACAATGCTGTCCCAGGCATTAGCATGGCACTGCACATATTCTCTATGGCCTAAAGAGCTATGGACCATTCACAAAGGAGTCTTGATGGCAAAGGAGGGGACTAAAAGGAGAGGGTGAGCCCTCATTCCTTCCCCACTATCCACGCAGGCAGATCCAACCACTTATCCTGGGGTACCGGATTCCTCCATCCTTCTCTGTGCCCTGTTATTTTCCAACTCTAACCTTTTAGAATATTACATGCACCTTGGTACAATTTTGTTTTTATATCACATAAAGCCAGATATTAGCTTGGTTTAGCTTTAACCTTGGGAGTTCTCAGCTTTGAAATTACAAATTTCACAAGCTTGAAAGCATGGCTTTCCTAGACATCTTTGCTCATTCTCAGGTCATTATACCCTTAGGATATCTCCTGTCCTTGACTCCAGCTTCTGCACGTAATCTGGTCTTCCCTACATCAACCCAACTCTCCAAGTTTACCCAAAATAATTTGCTTCCTCAAAAAAGCCTGAGTGAGCAATCTAGCCTCTATTAAATATACTGCAAAAGTGCAAAAATGTTGAAAGAGGTACAGGCATACTCATAAACACTTTTCTTACTAGTTATTTGTCTTCTTTGTCTTTTTCAGGATACTCTGCACCTGAGGTCTATCAAGAACCCTCTCAACCCATGGAGTCCCCACCTTGCTGGTCCCTCAATCTCAGGTCCCCTAACATTTTTTATCTCTAATATTCATACTGAGAAATTTAGGTCTTCCGCACCCCTGTGCTAAGCTGCATACCTAAATTTGTCTTGATTTGGACAGTAGGTGGGATCTCTTCATCAAAATCCAATCTCTTATGAGAGCACCTGGTGTTATACAGAGCAGGATATATGGCTGTGTTGAATTACACCAGTGTTGGAGGAGCTTGGCAAGATGGCAGACTAGAGGTGCCCAATGTACAATCCTCCCATGGAAAGGGATGAGAGCAAGGAAAGGACAGCTAAGTACAGGAAACAGCATCAGTGGGAGAGTGTGGGAGGGCAGGGGTAGCCTGGTGAGGACCCTTTGGAGCATGAAAACTAAGCATGGTGTTGTAGAGGAGAAAGGAGAATGCAGTTTCAACTGCTGCCATGTCTCCCAAACCAGGATCAGCCAAGAGGAATTCTCCTTTATGGCAGAAAGAATCTGCTTGACTGTGAGCACTTCCCTGCAGTAACCTTCCTTTTCTCCTGCCTCAGCCTGCCCTCACCACTGCCTGTGCCATTATCTAGTAGAGACCAAAGGTCCTTCTCCCTGCACAGGACTTCATCCTGAACAGCGCACCCCACCATGTGGCCCAAATTGCCCACACAGTGCCAGGCACCTTCATGGCTCCAGACTTCTAGCTACCTGTGTGGACCTGGCTGCCCATATAACCCCAACTGCCTGGCAACCAGCACAGCTACATCCACCTGTGTAGGACCAACCCTCTAGACACCTTTGAAGCCTCAATCACCCAGCCACCTATGTGGCCACCTGCCCACATGGGCCCCGCCATAAAACTGCCTATGTGGTCACAGCTGCCACAGCCACCTGCAGGGTCCCACTGACACACATGGGCCCAGCCATCCAGCCACCTGATTTTCCCAACCTTACCCAGCTGCCCACATGGACCCCACTTCCCTGTGTGGTCTCAGCTGCGCATGCAGCCCCAGCCACAGACATAGCTGCTGGTGTCCCTGGAAATCCCAAGTCTACCCAGACTACTGAGTTGACCTAGAACAACTGAGTCTACCTGGAACTACTGAAACTACTAAGTCAACCCAGAACCCCCAAAAAGCACCTCACCCAATGGTCAACATATAACAAATCTACAGGAGGGAGTCTTTCTCCTCAAAAGCCACCAGAGTAGTAGGAGAAGCAACCACCAGATGACTAACCCATCAATACAGGGATACTAGAAATACAAACAAAACAAGAAAATGTGCCACCAATAAAGGAACATTATATTTTCGAATACTAGAACCCACATAACAGGAAACCCATGATACATCTGAAAGGGAATCTGAAGAAACAATCTTAAAGAAACTCAGTGAAGTATGAAAACACTCAGTTGGACAACACAATGAAGTGAGAAAATCAACCCAAGATATGAAGGAGGAAATTTACAAAGAGGTGATTACTATAAAAGAGAATGTAGCAGAACTCCTGGACTCCTGAAACAGAAAGACTCATTTAATGAAATAAAAGCTACAATTGAGTGTGTAAACAGC
The DNA here is from genome assembly GCF_000696425.1 of Galeopterus variegatus. Taxonomy (NCBI): domain Eukaryota; kingdom Metazoa; phylum Chordata; class Mammalia; order Dermoptera; family Cynocephalidae; genus Galeopterus; species Galeopterus variegatus. The sequence continues at coordinate 76,814 of NW_007732396.1, read as the reverse complement.
AGGCTAGAGCAAGTGGAAGAAAGAATTTCTGATTTTGAAGACAGTCTTTTCAAAACAACCCAAGCAAACAAATAAATAAAATTAAATTAAATTAAATAAAAAGAAAAGAAAGAAAGAAAGAAAAAAGAATTTAAAAAATGAAGACAATCTAACAAAGCTAGCTGACCACTTTAAGCACACAAACATCAGAATTGTGGGTGTTCCAGAAGGGGAGGAAAAAGAAAATGGCATTGAAAACACATTCAATGAAATACTAGCATAAAAATTCCCAGGTATTGGTAGAGATATGGACTTCATGATCCAAGAGGCTCAAAGATCACCAAAACGATTCAATCCAAAAAGGTTGTCTCTGAGACACATTGTGGTTAAACTGTCAAAAGTCAAAAACAAAAAGAGAATCCTAAAAATAGCAAGAGAAAAGTGTCAAGTCACCTATAAGAGAGTCCCCATCAAGCTAACTGCAGACTTCTCAGCAGAAACCATACAGGCCAGAAGAGAATGAAATTCTATATGCAAAAACGTACAAAAAATAAATAAATAAATAAACTGCCAGCCAAGAATACTATACCCAGAAAGGCCTTCCTTCAGAAATGAAGGGGAAATAGTTTATTTCCCAGACAAGCAAAAGCTGTGGGAGTTCATCATCACACAACCAGCTCTACAAGAAATCCTTTGAAATTCCTGTACCTGGAGCACAAAAAATGTTAATAACCACCATGAGTACATGAGAAAAAACAAACACCAGTGTATATCTGCATTGGTAGAGCAGATATACAAATGAGAAAGAGAAAGAAACTGTACCATACCACCTCAAAAAACCAACCAACAAATAAGACAAACAATAAAGGGGAAAGAAAGGAACAAAAGATATTTAAATCATCCATAAAAAAGCAATAAATTTCAACAGTAAGACAATATCTTCCAATAACTACCCTAAGTGTAAATGGACTAAATTACCTACTCAAAAGACACAGACTAGCTGATTGGGTTAAAAAACTAGACCAACTATATGCTGACTACAAGAGACTCGCCTCACCTGTAAAGACACGCACATAGTGAAAATATGGAAAAAAGATATATCATGCAAGTGGAAACCCAAAACTAGCAGGAATGGTTAAAAAACTAGACCAACTATATGCTGACTACAAGAGACTCGCCTCACCTGTAAAGACACACACATAGTGAAAATATGGAAAAAAGATATATCATGCAAGTGGAAACCCAAAACTAGCAGGAATAGCTATTCTTACATTGGATAAAATAGACTTTAAGCTAAATACAATAAAAAAAGACAAAGAAAGCCATTATATAATGATAAAGTGATCTATCCAGCAAGAAGGTATAACAATCATAAATACATATGTACCCAACACCAGAGCACCCAGATATATAAAGCAAGTACTGTTAGACCTAAAGAGACAGACCCAAATATGATAATAATTGGGGACCTGAACATCCCTCTCACAACATTGGACAGAACATTTAGGCAACAAATCAACAGAGGAACACAGGATTTAAACCACACTTTAGACCAATTGGACTTGACAGACATCTATGCAATATTTCATGCAAAAACCACAGGTTATACATTCTTCCCATTAATACATGGAACATTCTCTAGGACAGACCACATTAGGTCACAAATCAAGTCTCAACAAATTTTTAAAAATTGAAATTATTTTAAGTACTTTTTCAGACCACATGGATTAACACTAGAAATCAATAACAAACAAAGCTCTGAAAACTATACAAACTCATGGAAATTAAACAACAGGCTCCTGAATGCTGTATGGACCCAAGAAGAAATTAAACAGGATATCAAAAAATTTATTGAAGCTAATGCAAGAGGGATGTTTATTGCAATAAACACACCAAAAGAATAGAAAGGTAAACAACCTAATGCTACATCTCAAAGAACTAGAAAAATAGGAACAATCTAACCCAAAAGAGAGCAATCAAAATCAACTAAGATCAGAGCAACTTTCTAAAGACAACTTTCTTTAGACAACTTTTTTAAAGGAAATAGAGACCCATAAAATGATACAAAATATCAATGAAACAAAAAGTTGGTTTTAGTGAAGATACATAAAATAAACAAAATATGAGCAAGGGTAACTAAAGAAAAAAAAAAGGAGAGAGAGAAGACCCAAATAACAAAAATTAGAAGAAAAAAAAGTAGACATTACAATCAATACCAGAGAAATAAAAAGAATCATTACAGACTATTATAAATAACTATATGGAAACAAATTTGAAAGGCTGGAGGAAATGGATACATTTCTGGATGTATATAAACTACTGAGACTGAACCAAGAACAAGCAACAAGACTGAAACAATAATCAGAAGTCTCAACAAAGAAAGCCTGGGACCAGATGCTTTACTGATGAATTCTACCAGGCATTTAAAGAGGAATTAATACCAATTCTCTTTAAACTATTCAAAAAAATGGAAACAGAGTCCATTCTCCCAAACTCATTCTATGAGGCCAGTATCACCCTGATACCAAAACCAAAGATACACACATACACACAAAAACAAAAATAAAAAGAAAGGAAAAGAAAACTACAGGAAAATATCTTTGATAAACATAGATGCAAAAACCTCAATAAAATATTAACAAAAAGAATACAGCAACACATCAAAAAATTATACACCATGGTCAAGTGAGATTCACACCAGGGATGCAAGGATGGTTATACATATGCAAATCAATAAATATGATACATCACCTCATCAAAATCAAGGACAAAGACCATACAATTATCTCAATAGATGCAGAAAAATAATTTGACAAAATTCAAAATCGCTTCATGATAAAGAATTTCAGCAAATTAGTTATCGAAGGTAAGCATCTCAGCACAAGAAAAACCATATATTAAAAACCCACCACAAATATCATCCTGAATGGGGACAAAACAAGGATGTTCACTTGCACCACTCCTATTTAACATAGTAGTGGAAATACTAGTGAGAGCAATCAGGCAAGAGAAAGAAATAAAGAGCATCCAGATCAGAGCAGATGAAGTCAAATTGTCCCTGTTTGTAGATGTCATGATCCTATACAAAACAAACTCTTAGAAGTGATAAACGATTTCAGTAAAGTTGCAGAATACAAAATCAACACACAAAAATCAGTAGCATTTTTATACTCCAACAACAAACTAGCAGAAAAAGAAATCAAGAAAGCCAGCACATTTATAAAAACAAACAAACAAACAAACAACCCCCCACAAAACCCACTAGGAATAAATTTAACTAAGGAGGTGAAAGACCTCTATAATAAGAACTACAAATCACTGCTGAAAAAAATTAAAGAGGACACCAAAAGATGGAAAGACATTCCACACTCTTGGATTGGAAGAATTAATATTGTGAAAATGTCCATACTACCCAAAGCAATCTACAGATTCAATGCAATCCTCATCAAAAGACCAATGATATTCTTCACAGAAATAGAAAAGCAATCCTAATATTCATATGGAACAACAAAAGACACCAAATAGCCAAAGCAGTCCTGAGCAAAAAAATAAATAAATAAAACTTGAGGCATAGCACTACGTGACTTCAAATTATACTATGAAGCTATAGTAATCAAAACAGCATGGTACTGGCATTAAAACAGACACTTGTACCAATGGAACAGAACAGAGAACTGGGAAATCAACCCATGTACTTACAGCCAACTGGTCTTTGACAAAGGAAGCAAGAATATACATTGGGGCAAGGACTGCCTCTTCAGGTAATGGTGCTGGGAAAACTGGACATCCATACATAGAAGAATGGAATTAGACTGGTACCTCTCACCATATACTAAAATCAACTCATAATAGATTATAGGCTTAAATATAAGACCTAAAACAAAAAATTTATAAAAGAAAACATAAAAGAAATACTTCAGGAAGTAGGACAGGCAAAGACATTATGAATATGACCCTAAAAGCATAGGCAACAACAACAACAAAAAAAAAAATGGAAAAATAAACAAATAGGATTATATGAAAACTAAGAATCTTCTGCATAGCAGAAGAAACAATTAGCAGAGTGAAAAGACAACCTACAGAGTGGAAGAAAATATTTGCAAACTATACATCTAATAAAGGATTAATATCCAGAATATACAAGAAACTCAAATAACTTAACAGTATATAAAAAAAAACAAATAACTCTATTAAAAAATGGGCAAATAATGTTAAGTCAAAAAAGCCAAGAACAGAAAGAGAAATACCTCATGTCCTCACTCATAAGTGGGAGCTAAAAAAAATTTAAAAAGGAGAAAGATACAACAATCACAATAACATGTTAAACTTTCAAAAGGAGAGGACAGAACTCAGGTTACCAGAGATGGGGAGGTGGAGGGAGAAGGGGCAAATGGGGAAAATGATAAAGGTCTATAAAAAATGGTAACACTGTATAATATTTAATATAATAATTATCCTGATTCGAGCAAAACAAATAAATAACATAATTAAAAGAAAAAGAAAAAAAGAATTACATCAATGTTTACTTTCACTGTAAACACTTTCCTGATTTTTCTTACTATTCTCTAACTTTTCACATAAACCACAATTGGTGTTTTTTTTTAAGTATTTTAAAAAATAATTAATGAGGAATTTACTTGATGTTGTGTATGTGTGTGTGTGTGCATGTGTGTGTGTATTCAACTGTGTATTTCTCCCTGTGTGACCCATGCCTATAATAGAATTGCAGTATGGACAGCTTTATTGTTAAGATTCAATACTGCTGAAATCAAATACTACATAATTTACTTACTTTGACTTTTTCTCAATTCTCCTCTCATTCTAGTGGAACAGTATTGTCCCAGGACACCACATCTTTCTCACTCATATGATGGGGATTAGAGGAGTTGGAAGCTCCTTTTTTTTTTGCCAAATTTCTTCTGTAACAACAGCTTCTCCTTAGATAACCCCCAAAACCTTAGACTTTCAACTACCCCTCCCAGCCCACTCCCAATTTACTCTATCTTCACTGAAGAAGGTTTTTCTGCTTGTAAAATTCCCTCTGAACATCATGGCATCTCTGGAATTGTCATTTATGTTCTGATTCTGGCCCTGGCTGGCTCCAAAGGCCTCAGGACTGTTCTATATGAAAACACTCTTTCCAGTTTGAACAAAAATATGCTCCAAAGAGAAACTATCCAGCTGATTCAGGGGTTATAAAATAGCCCATCAACTTTATTCTTCAAAAATGTCAATATCATAAAGGCAAAGAAAGCATAAGAAACATTTCCAAATTGAAGGAGACTAGAGGGACATGATAACTAAATACAGTATGTCACCACAGACTATAATCTGTAGTTGAAGAAATACAATCCTATAGCAGATATTCCAGGATGAATTGAAATGCAGCTGGCAGATTTCATAAAATGTTGTATAAATATTCAATATAAAACACTTGATAATTGTATTATGAATATAATTCTATTTCTTAGGAATACTCTCTGAAGTGTTTAGGTTAAACGGCCATGATAGATTCAACTTACTCTCAAATGTTCAGGAAAAAGTAAAACATGTACATTACATAAAGAAAGTAAATAAGACAAAATATTAATATTAGTTTAATCTAGGCAATGGTATAGAGAAAGATATTCCTAACAATTCTGGTAACTTTCTGTAAGTTTTGAACTATGTACTTTTTTGAAAAAACAAGAAGTTTTTAAAATTTTAGCCCCATGTTGAGATTCTCCTGTGGTATAGAGAAAGATATTCCTAACAATTCTGGTAACTTTCTGTAAGTTTTGAACTATGTACGTTTTTGAAAAAACAAGAAGTTTTTAAAATTTTAGCCCCATGTTGAGATTCTCCTTTTTTCTCACATCATCATCATAACCCAAAGCCCTGGAAGGGTGCTGTTCCAAATTTAAGTCAGCTGTATCAGATCCTGTCTCAGGAAAAACCTGCAAGATATACTTACGAAAACTGAGGTTTTAACATTTCAACCAGGATAATAAAAATACTAAAAAAGAGTAAAAAGAAAAACATGCAACTTACAAGAATACAAAATAAATGGAAAAATACAAAGAATCATGCATACAGCATTAGGTTTTTGACCAAAAGACTGTAAGAGTAGATTTTGGAGTCCAACACAACTAACTTCAAACCTTGTTTTGATGCTTCTGAACTGTGGGATGTGAACATTTTAAGCATCCATCCGAAGTGTTATCCATCCATCCACTTCAGGGTTTGGAGACTGAAGTGGCCCTGAGAGATATACTTGGGATTCAGAGTAGGGCTGCAGTATTATCATCTATAGTTTCACATCTTTTTGGCACATTTCCAAATTTTACAGTAGATGCATACAAACTGGAAAGAGTCAACCAAGAATACAATTTGCTTTCAGACAAATAAAGGCCGGTTCTTTGATATTCGGTTTTCTTAGCAGCAATGTAAAGATAAAAGTCCCATTTTTATACTATCATGCTATATTTTTCCTCTATAAAAATGTATATTTTTTTACATTTTTTTTCTGGTAAAAGTGTTAAAGTGTATATCTTGGCAAAAAAATTATACAGCCCTGCTCCCTTTTTTATTCTTCAGTAGGAAGAACATGATAAAAAAAAATATGTATCTTTGCAAAAATACTTAAAAGCTTGATTCTATGGGATCATGGTCAATGTGGACATTTGCAGACCCTGAGACAAGGGTTCGAGGATGGTGCTTGATTTGGGAGGTGATCTCCAGAGAGCAGGGAAATGAGACAGAGGAGGGAGCCCATCATTCTACCAATTCACTGGATCTCGGTCCCCACTGGGAGTCAGAAGGCACGTGTGGCGCAGAGGCATATACCAGAGGGATCACTGGCTGCAGGCTGCTCCCAGGGGACAGAGGAGGGAGCCCATCATTCTACCAATTCACTGGATCTCGGTCCCCACTGGGAGTCAGAGGGCACGTGTGGCGCAGAGGCATATACCAGAGGGATCACTGGCTGCAGGCTGCTCCCAGGGAGCTGGCCCAGTTAGTTCTCTGGCCTTTCAAGGCTGCCAGGGGCCTGGGGAGAGTAGGCTCTGGCTGCCAGGGACACTCCTCAGGGAGTGGGAAGCCAGGGCAGTTGTGCATGACAATCATAATGCCTGAGGGCCATGGGTGGACAGCTTCAGGTCGGCTCAAACAGCTTGACATTCATTTAGAGTGACGGTGCATTTGCCACAGCTCCCTGTGGTCTGAAGATCCAAGCGCATCTTCTCTCTCGGCTGCCCTCCTTCAGCTGTCCTGAGTGTTGGGGCTGCTCAGGACTTCCAGACAGAGATCATCTAGAAGGGGAAAAACCTCTGTGAGGCCAGCTGGGGAGCAGATGAGCCTCAGGTACACCTGGCAAAGTACTCAGTTTTGTTTGCTCACACAGAGGTGTTCGGCTTCTAGAAACATCTTCAGTTTATATTTGGGGAATGTCCCTCCCTCATGCACATGTTCTCAGTTCATGTCAGTCAGGATGGGCAGATGTCAGCTTAAATCAGGGCAGTTTAAATCAGGGCAAATTAAATCTAGGGTCTTTGTTAAGAGTACCAGAAAAGATGCCCACTTCTTTGCTCTGGAGCTGAAGTGGGAAAGTCTTTGTCTCTGTGCCACTGGCTGACATTGTTTGACCACAGGGAGAGACCCTCTCCGGGTCAGCACCGAGGAAGAGAGCTGAGATCAAGAAAAAGAAATCAAATCCTGAGCAATCGTTTGGGATAGGGTCTCTTTTCTAAGCATGCTTAAAACCTAGACCTACCCATATATTACTTTAATCTCAATAAATAAATTAGTTCAAGTTACAGATTTCCATCATATGTACACAGAAGTTTCTTACATGCAGCATTAGGTGATCAGATCATTCCCACATAGGATTTAATAAGATATCGGAAAGCCTGGAAACAGACAGTATTGACCCAATCATAATAGCTATGTTTAGAAATAGCATTTCAGGATTTGTCAGGGAATTAGAGATGGGGCAAGTCACGTCCTCATTGCTGGAAGATCTGGAAAACAAGGCAGGGAACCAAGGAAAGCCAGGTCTTCCAATCAGGAGATAAGCCTTTCAGTTTCTTAAATGGGGCTAGGACACAGGGCCCCCAAGACAAGAAATGCAGCAGAAATTGTGTTATTAAAACAAAAGAGTTCAACAACATAATTCTCCTTTGATATTGGGCTCCTTTTCTTGGCTTCCCCGAAATCCCCCACATTTTCTGCCCCATGGCACATTGTCAATACTAGACTAAGAGGATGGGCAGAATGTATGTAGTTGATCCTCCTCATTCTAGGATTCTGTATTTACAAATGTACCTACTCTCTAAAATTTACTCGTAACCCCAAAATCAATACTCACAGCATTTTCACAGTCATTGGACATATGCAAAGAGCAGTGAAAATTTTAAGTCACCCAATGTGCATGTCCCTGGCTGAAGTTGAACAGATTTTATTGTTCTCATACTGTAAACAAGTCTCCTTTTAGTGGTCTGTTTGGTGCCACAGTTTTCCCACTTTTTATCTTCGTGTTGGTAATTTTAATATTTAAAATGTCCCCTAACCATAGTACTAACATGCTGTCTAGTGTTCCTAAATATAAGAAAGCTGTGATGCATCTTATGGAGAAAATATGCATTAGGTAAACTTTATTCACATATGAATGGACTAAGTTCAATTTAATGCATCAACAATATATTAATGAAGGTGTCTTTAAACAAAAACACATAAACAAGGTCATGTATTGATCAGTTGATAAAAATGTTGTATACAGTGGTTTGCAGGTACTTAAACCTGTAATTCCCTGGATCAGGAACGGATTGATCTTCACTAATTCAGTGTTCACGATGACTTTATATAACATAATTACTGCAAATAATGAGAATCAACTGTATTTTTTGTTCCTTACTGGATTTAGCTTAAGTGCTGCTGTGCAAAGTGCACTGTCCTTGGAGTCAGACCCACCTGCATTAAAATATGCATGTGTTCATGCGTTTCTCTATGAACCTCAGTTTTCTCATCCACAAACATGAATAACAATGCCAATCTGATAAATGTGTTTTGGGAATTAATGCCAGTTTATGCAAAGTGCTTATTTTAGTGTCTTGTAAAAGAATAAATGTCAAATAACTTATTATTGTTAAGTGATGTCCTTTTAATTTTAGAACATGAGTGGAAATGCTGCTTCTAGTTTCTCTGAATAGTATTCAAGGTAGATCAAACTAGAAGTGATGCCCCAAGGTAAGTGCTGTTCTGGTACCATTTCTGCTTCTTAAAGGAGAGGATTTTGTTTCGTTTCTAATGAAAAGTTTGAGTGCCCTTCTCCTGAAACATGACTATTTTACACTTTTATCAGGTCTCCCAGCTTCCCCTGACTGATTTAACATGCCATCTCTCTCTTTCCCTCCCTGCTCACAGCTGTGGGCTCTCACAACTGTCAGCGTTCTGCAGCTAAGCTTGCTCTCCTGGCCTGTTTCTTAAGAAATACTTCCACGAGACTGCAGGGAACTTCTCAGTTTTAGAAAAATCACAAAGTTTTCTTATAAGGCAAAACTATTTTTTTTATTTTTTTTAAAGAAAATGCTTAGTTGTCACCTTGCAAGTCCTTAGCAAAATCTGGGTAACACGAACACCTGTTCATTTACTTTGTATGCAAAGTGCTTCAAGAATTCCCTGGTTTCTTAAGCTTTGATTTTGAAGAAGCCTCTGGCCATATTTCAGACCGTCTATGAGGAGAACATTCTCCTTATCCAACAACACGGAGTGTCACATTATTATGCTATTTACATCCTCCCTCAAAGGTGAGGCCTCAAGGATGAGTGAAAACTTGAGTTTTGAAACCTTGCAGATATCTAGCCATTAAGGCTTATTTTCTGGCTATTTGAATAAGGAGAAAGACCAAAGTGCTTGGATTTTGCTTCCACTGTGTTTTCTAAAACAGCATGATTGGGAGCTATGTGAGGCATGTCTTGAAAAAAAAATTGTCTTTTTAATTTTTTTTAATTCTCTGTTCATTCCTCTTCTATTTCTGTGACTCTCCTCTCCTACAGCTCTTCGCACTGAGAAATCTGAAGATATCCATGGCCCTCTCTTACCTGGTGGCCAGGGCCTGTCCCTGACGCTCTTGCCACCCCTACTGAAGAGAGGCTTTCTCCTCTGTCCTGTTATCTCAGGGTCTTGCCCTCCACTTCTTTTGATAATCTTTGTTTTTCCTTCTGCTTTGTTGAGGTACAATTGACAAAAAAATCATATGTATTTGATGTGTACAATGTGATGTTTTGCTGTACATATACATTGTGAAAAGATTACCATGATCAAGCTAATTAATATATCCATCACCTCACCACACATAGTTTGTGTGTATGTGGTGAGAACATTAAGATCTACTCTTAGCTAATTTCACGTATATGGTACCATATTAACTACAGTCACCGTGCTGTACCACAGATCTCTAGAACTTATTCCTCCTGCATAACTGATACTTTGTAGCCTTTGACCAACATCTCCCCATTCTCCCACCCCTGAGCCCTTGGCAACCATCATTCTACTCTCTGCTTCTATGAGTTTGACCTTTTTAGATTCCACATATAAGTGACATCATGCAGTATTTGTATTTCTATGTCTGGCTTGTTTCACTTAGCATAGTGTCCCTTAGTTTATCCATACTATCACAAATGACAGGGTTTCCTTTTTTAAGGCTGAACAGTATTCCACTTTGTGTGTGTGTTTGTGCATGTGTGTGCTATCACAAATGACAGGGTTTCCTTTTTTAAGGCTGAACAGTATTCCACTTTGTGTGTGTGTGTGTGCATGTGTGTGTGTGTGTGTGTGTGTACATAGATATATCTCATTCTCTTTATCCATTCATTTGCTGTTAAACACTTAGGTTCTTATCATATCTTGGCTATTGTGAATAATGCTGCAGTAAGCATGGGAGGACAGATATCTCTTTGAGATATCAATTTTATTTCCTTTGGATGTATACTCAGAAGCGATTCATTTGCTGTTAAACACTTAGGTTCTTATCATATCTTGGCTATTGTGAATAATGCTGCAATAAGCATGGGAGGACAGATATCTCTTTGAGATATCAATTTTATTTCCTTTGGATGTATACTCAGAAGCGGGGTTGCTGGATCATACAGTGCTTCTATTTTTAATTTTTGGAGAGATTTTCATACTTTTTCACATAATAACCGTATTAATTTACATTCCTACCAGAAGTGTACAGAGGTTCTCTTTTCTCCACATCCTCACATACATATGTTATCTTTTGTCTTTTTGATAATCTCATCATAACAGGTATAAGATGATATCTCATTGTAGTTTTGATTTGCATTTTCAGGTTCATGTTCTTGTCAAATGTGTTCACTTAATTTATGCCAACTTTATGGTAATGAATGTTAATAGGTTAGATGCGTGAGCCCTTCAGTCAACTCTGTATCTCATTAGGGCCTTTAAAACTAAGCTAAAGTGGTTATTAATGTTTTAAATATTAGCCCTAGTTACAAAACAGTAACAAAAGTTTTTGGGGATTTTTTTGTTTTTTCTTTTTACCCTGTCCAGAGTAGGGTGCCTCCCTCTCTCACTCACCTCTTTTCGGTTACACAGCAATATGTGTGGTGACAGAGAGCACACCAAAGGTCCACGGTGCTCAGCCTGAAAACTTTGGAGGGACAGACCTTGAACAGAATTTTATCCAGAGGGGAGGAGAGAATGTGGTTGGAAAGGTAGATTCAATACTGTAATTGCTGTGGTTTCTTTTAGAAGTAGTAATGATATATATTTAATAGTATTAAAAGAAAGCATGCCATTTTAATAATTCTAAAGAAGCCAAGGTAGAGGAGTGGAATGTGTTGAAAAATAAACATAAAAAACAAAGCAAAACAAAACAAAACAAAAAGTAGGAAGGCATAACCAGCCAGGGTGTGAGAAAAAGAGTAGAAACTCAGTTCTCCCCTGTACTGCATCATCGTTGGGGGTGAATTTTGTGCAAGCAGGGAGCCCTGAAGCCGCTCATCCCTTCTCTCTCAGGCTAGCAAGCATTTGGAAATGACTAAGGAAGGAAGAATTAAAGGAATGGTCAAAATACCTTGTGCACAGGGCAATTTAGAACAAGTTACAAAGTCAGGCAGAAAGCAGAGCTAAGTCTTTTCCGGTTAGCATGGAGTAGGTCTTCAGGTACTGGTTACAACATTGGCACCCCAGGGAGACCTTCTGTGACTACTCCTCTAGGACAGACCTCCTCTACGACACCCTCATGCCAGCCTGCGTCGTCCTTCATAAGGTGCCCATCGTTTGCATTCATGTGCTCCCTTGTGTGATTACGAATTCAGTGTTCGCCTACCTCACTTGACTGTGGGGTACTTGCAGGTAGAAACCACGTTTTGCATATCCAGCACGGTGCCAGAAAATAAGGTCAACATTCATTCAAGTAATAAATGTTTAATGATGAGACAGAGGCCAGATCACCAGATTTCTGGCCTCAGTGGTGCTTCTGGGGATAGAGAAAAGGTCATTTAGATTATTGGTGGTGTCTTTGCATCTTTTACCACTTAACATCTAAATCAGTGGTTCCCAATTTGGAGTCATTTTGCCTCTTTTCTCAGGGAATGTTTTGCAATATCTGAGAAAATTTTTGGCAGTCACATTCAAGGGCAGGGTGAGGGGAGATGCTACTAAACATTGTATGATACAAAGGAGAGCCTATCACAGCAAAAAATCACCCAGCCTGAAATATCAGTGTTAAAGTTAAGAAAACTTGATCTAAATGTGCTACCTCTTTCCTCTCCCTGGCTAACCTTTTCCCTTCTTTCCATGATTCCCCTCATTACTTTCCCTGTAAACTCTCCCAAATGAGTTTTAATTAAGTTATTGAGAAGTGCTCAGAGCCATACCTAAATCTATTAGAATAAGAAATGCATTCATAGGAGAAGAGTCCAATTTGAGAAGTGGTTTTCTTAAACCCAAATAGAAAGAATTAATTGTTCACCTCTTTTTCTAAAAATCTGTCGGGAAGCATTTAAAAGGAGGAGATAGTTATGCAGCCAAACCTTCATTCAGAGTCCTAAGCCATTTGAAACTGGAAAGGAGGTTGATAATGCAGGCCCAGAAATTGCATCAAAAAGGAAGCATAACTCCTGCCAATAATTAAGTAATTCATAGCTCTTTGTAAGTTTGATCTTGAATATTTCCAAGCAATATAGACGTCCTCACCTCACACAATAGTGTTCCTGTTAACCAACAGTAAGTTAACATCTCTCCTTTCTAGACAGGACACTGGTGTCCTCTTTGACAGTTCTCAAGGAAACTCGAATCACTTCCAGTCCATATCTCCAACTCACCTGCACAGAAACTGGGCTAACTTTGAAAGCTTGTGGTACATGAGTGAACTCCACTGAGAGTTGCTCAGCATCTGACATTATGCTCACGTGTAGGTGCATGCACACATACACACACTGCAGCCCACACTGAACACACATAACAGTCCAAAATGCAGAGTGTGGAGAATTACAATACCCACCTCTAGTGAGTATTAAATACAGTTCAAAGACCGTCACGTTTTGCCTACTGTTTCAGTCCAGTGATTGGCTTCATGTGAACACAGCCTCCTGATGAGAGCAGGCTCACATTATACTTCAAGGTAAAGCATTTATCACTCTTTAGCAAGTGTATGTTTACTATGTAAACTCTA
>NW_007732396.1:61859-62886 GCF_000696425.1 Galeopterus variegatus | reverse complement strand
ATACAAATCTTTCCATGAATTTTTTGAAGTACCCTCGTACAACCATGTCTAAGGAAGTCACTGACATGGAAAATGAATTGGAGAAAATAGTAATTGCAATCTTAGTCCGAGTAGTAGTAACAGCAATTCATCCTACGTGTGTCACAGGTCAGGTTTCCATGAGGCAACAACTCTCAGATGGAGATTAGTGTGTAGACAGCAGTTGGGATCAACACATATGAAAGAGAAGAAAGCTATTTTGAGCAGACGGAGGTCAAGCTGTGATGCTGTCTCTGTGTATATCCCAGTCAACCCCAGGATGCCCCCCTAGTCCTGGGATGGCCCTCTGGAGTTGCTCCGAGTTGGGACAAGGGAATGGGCCTGTGTACGCTGTGTTATGAGTCACTGATGCAGACTGCCCTTGGAGAGAGCAATCTTACCTTAGGGGAAGCAATCTGCTTCTGCTGAGGTGATTTCCTAAGAGAGCTGACAGCATTGTCAATAGAACAGACTAGGGGTTCTCCAAGGCAGATCCCAGAGCAGCAACCTCAGCATCACCTGGAAACTTGTGAGAAATGCAAAGTATTGGTTCCAACCCAGAGCTATTGAATTACACAGCCTAGGGTAGGGGCTCAGCATTCTGTGTTTTAAGGAAACTTCAGATGATTCTGATACTTTCTCAAGTTTGAGAATCACTGTGATAATTCATAGACTGACTTGGGCAAGACATTTCTAACAAATTTGTCTTTGTTTTGCAATGCTTTGGACTGTATTTAAGACAGACTGATTTCCCAGCAAATGAAGGGGGAAAGGAGCATTTCAAGAGGAAATGCAGGTCTTAATGCTTAAAATTTTCCACAATGCTGTGACTCACCAAACCTAAAAAAGTCTTCACGGTTTCTTCCTTCTCATTTTTATTAACTTTGAGAGTTAGCTGTGTGGTCTCAAAAGGCTGGTTTCTGTTGCAGGTTCCATCATGAACCTGCTGTGTGATGATACTTGCTTTTAACCTCGGTCTCTCTCTCTCTTCCCCCCCCCCCCCCCACCC
>NW_007732396.1:45144-61277 GCF_000696425.1 Galeopterus variegatus | reverse complement strand
TCCCCCCCCCCCCCACTAACCTACTCTAAAATATCTTTAAGGTGGCATTTATATGACTTTAGTCAAGACACCAAAATCTGTGTGTCCTCATTCACAGGGATTAACATCTATTCTACCTCTCCTACAGGTTCTTCATGAAGGTCTAATAAAATCACATATGCAAAGTTACTCAGAAACTGCAAAGTGCTGTGCAATCATAAGATGAAAATAGTAATAAGATAATTCTTATTTAGACCTCTTTTTCAGCTTCCAGGAAGCAGTTTTTGCTTCATTAATTCATTTGTAATTTTTGTAAAGGGAGAGAGAAAAATAACACAGTGCCGAAAAAAAATAAAAAAGCATTTCTTTTTTTTATTTAATAAGTCTAGGTTCCCCTTTGTCTCTGAGAACAGGAGTGAAAACTTCAACAAGTATTTAACCTGAAAAGATGTCTTCTGGTGTCTGTTTTTTCTTGGGGACAATGTCAGTGTCCTCTGTGGAATTCAAAAAACAACTGCTGGGAAAGTCAAGGAAAACAATTAATGGACTTTAAAACAATCTTACATGTTTGGAATTGTGTTAAGTGTTAGTAAAACCACTCAAGAAAATGAGAACCGGTCTCGGTGGACTCTTAAATACATCTTTGTATTCACCAGGGTCTTCACAGAGGGATACATAATGCTGAACAATATTCACTGAGTGACAATACAGCACATCCTGGCTCTGGTGAGGGGAGAGGTAAGAGACAGTGCCAGAAGCTAAGACTATGATCCTGACATCACCCACAAATTGAATTCATCCATGATGATTTAAAAATATATACCAGCTAGTTCTTTTATACTCCTCCCTTAAACTGGGCTAGACTTAGTGTATTGCTTCTAGCAAATAGAATAAAGTGGAATTAATAGTGTGTGACTCTGAGACAGGACATTGAAGCATTGGAACTTCTGTGCTTGTTCTCTCTCTTTCTCTCTCTCTCTCTCTGTCCCTGTCCCTCCCCACCCCTCAATACTTTCTCTGGGGAGGTAAGCTGCCCTGTTGTAGCAGCCCTGTGGAAAGGCCCACATGGCAAGGAACTAAAGCTTCTGGTCAACATGAATCTAGCCATGAGATGGCTACACCCCAGCCCAGTTTTGACAGCACCCCTGAGCCAGAACTGCCCACATAATCTGCTCCTGGACTTCTGACTCAGAAACCGTGTGAGGTTTTAAGTTGTTTTCAGCTATTAGATGTGGGAAAATTTGTTATACAGTAACGGATAGCTAATACAATACACCTTGTCACAACGAAGTGATTGTTTATATTAAAGTCTATTGTCTTCAACTGAGCCCTAGATACCTGGGGAGGGGTTCCATGAAGTGAATAGAGGTGGACACTTGTTTGTATCCACTCCAAAAAAGGCAAGGTATGGCTACTGAGAGATGTGAATCTTCAAAACTAGATTTTTATTAACTGAGGCTTCTAAAAAAATAAATATGATTCTGCTGACTCATGTGACACAGTGGAAATGTGAGCCTGGGAGGTCATAGTTTCGCAGCTTCAGCAAAGGTTTCCTGAGCACCTGTCACAGGGTAGGCATGGCTCCAGACACTCAGAGTCAGGCTGTGAACAAAACAGCTGCCCTCCTTCATTCTGCACCAGCCATCGTGTTTGATTTTCTCCTATCTGCTCACTGAATTCCTGGAAATTCCAAAACTACTTTGACATAAAATCTGTATTGTCCACTTCCCTCATTTCCTTTAACCTCACTTTACAGAAAATAGTCTGCAAGAGAAGAGAGAGACAATATTTGTATCAGTTAGAGAATGTGAGAGTCAAATGATGTTGGAAAACACAAACCTATGTCCTCGTAGGAATGCTTTTTTTCCCCTGAATATAGATCAAGTGACTTTTATCTAATTTATTATAAAGCAGTGGATATTCATCTTAAAAATCATATGTTCAAAATAGAATAGCACATATAATCATACCAAAGATGACAATAATTATAAGCTTTTTACTTAGTCTTTCTCTGTGTTTTCCTCTCCCTTTCAATGTGTATGCCTGTGTAGTGTGGGAGAGGAAGATTGCATACAGACATTGAAGAGATATGCGTGTGTACATATATATATATATATATAATATATTAGGGGTCTTCAAAAAGTTCATGGGAGGATTTGTATTATCTTTTAACTCAATTTTTCCACAAACTTTCTGAAGTACCCTTGTGTTTTTGATAAAATTTTCTGGTGAATCCTTGCACTGATACAGTGTTTTATATTTTAATTGTTGCCTTAAAAATTATCTCTAATTGCTTGGTTATGGACTATGAAGCCTTTAGAGACAGAGAGCACCTCTGTACACTTCCATTCATGTCTATCATAGTGCCTAACATGTAGCATGAATATAATATGGATATAATAATTGTTAAAAGCATTTGATAGAATTTGGATATATATGGACCCCCTCCCCCAAAGCTCATGTTGAAATCTGATCCCCAATGTAGGTAGTGCTGAGAGGTTTTTGGGTCATGGGGGTCAGATCCCTCATGAATAGATTAATGTCTTCTCTGGTGGTGGTGGGGGCGGTGGTAGTGAGTGAGATTTTGCTCTATTAGATCCCTGGAGAGCTGGTTATTTAAAAGACCCTGGCACCTCCCCACCCTATCTCTCCTGCTTCATTGCCATTGATCGTGCACCTGCTGGCTGCCTGCTGCTTTCTGCCATGAACAGAAGAAGCCTGAAGGCCACACCAGATGCAGCTGTTCAAGAATCGTGAGCCTAATAAACCTCTTTTCTTTATGAATTGCCCATTTTCAGGTATTTTGTTATAAACAACAGAAACAGACTAATACAGCATTATTAATATTTTATGCAGAGTAAAATAATTCAAAGAGAAAGCAAAAGGGTTACCTAAGTCATATGGCTAGTTCTCAGTAGATTTGGGACAAGAGCCACTATAATCTTAATACAGTTTCCTCTTCTTTAAGAAGGCACATAACAGCCTCTGAGAAGGCAAACTGCTCCCAGGGGAAATGGATTGGTGGAGAGAACAACCAGGCTCTGAAGACCAGAGTGCAGTTGCCCTCTGAGTCTGACTTTCTCTTGTAGTTTTGAAAACCACAGTGTTGTTTTACCCACAGGTGGTCAAAGACCAGGTCCAGTCATAAGTGAAATGTGGTGGTAGAAAGACCACACCACTGGAGTCTATAAAATGTGTAGCTTCTGGAAACGTATGGTGCTTTTCATTTGCAAGGTGTTGTCTTCAGATTCTAGACAGCAGAAAAATTTAGGCTTTTTAATTTTTCCTTGATAAAAATGCTATTTCAGAAATCATCTCAACCTGCTTGCTCAATCATTCATCCACGCCAGGCAGAAATTCTGTCAGAACTTGTCACTTTTATTTAAGCAAGGCCCTGACATAAAGCAACTTTATTCTAATCATGCTCACATTTGATTTGACAGTTTCAGGATATCTTGTGTATCCATTGTACATGCTCAGATAGATAATTTATCACCAGACATTTCTTTTTGACAACTCTGATTCTCACCTTCTTTCAGCCCAATTTTGGGGGAGCAAAAATGTCTATATTAAAAATATCAGTTTTCCAGTTCTCTGAGGACAGTGTAAGAAAACATATTACAGAAACAAGCACAATTTATTGTTAGGAAGGGGGAAAATGTCAATGAAAAGTAACATAAAAAGATGTAGAACCCACAGAGAATTGAATTGTGAACTTTTTCATTTTCTCTTTGTACCATTTTCCCAAATAAATAGATTACATTCGCTCAGTTGGTTTTGTTGAACTTTACAAAATACCATAAAGTGCAAGTTTAAATGTTATATCAATAATGATATATAAACTGAATCTTCTAACCATATCTAATGTACTAATTACTGAATAGTGTTTTAATTGGTAATGCAAAAATGATAAACACTGTCATAAAAAAAAATTAGGATTTTTTGAGTGTGCACTATGGCTCAAACTTTCTACTTGCTTTAAATACATTAGTTCATATAATCTTTACATCTACTGTACAAGGCATTTTGCAGAAGAGGAGAATAAGCCTCAGAGCAGTCAAGCATCTCGTTGAGATTATTGTAAAGAAAGTTTGTCTTGGGGAGATGATCATTTATGAATTTTCTATGTAGACAATTGGTAGTGCTATAACTATTTTGGAGTGTAAAGGCACAAATGTGTGCCTTGTCGTGGTCTAGAATACTTGCCAGGGCAGATGATACGAAAGGACTTTGACTAGTGGCCTTTTCACACAGCCTCAACCAGCAGCATGCTTCAATAGACAGGAAGAGCTAAAATGACTGATGCCCCAAGTATGGAAACTCCCACTTTGAACAGGTTTTTGAAATTGGAGCCCTCTGGCTAAATGTGTCCCTGGAATCTCTAAAGAAATGAATTTTATTTTTTCACATAACTGTAAAAACATGGTAGGAAGAGGTCATTTGTTCTCACCAAATATCCATGACCTCCTTGTCATAGGTTATAGTCATGGCATGAGTTCTGACGATGACTCTGAGAAGTGACTAGTGTCACTTCCTGACCAAGGCAGTTATAGAAAAGGACACTAGTGAGCAAATTGGTGGAATTTTAATAAGGCGTACAGTTTAATTAATGTAACTTCTTGGTCTTGATATTTGTACTATGGGAGATGTTGGCATTAAGGGAAGCTGAGTAAGAGTTGAAAGGGAACCCTCTATATTATTTTTGCACCTTTTTTCTACAAGTCTGAAATTGGTTCAAAATAAAAAGTTTGAAAACAAATAGTAGGTGTGTTGCCCCCATCTCTCTCTTTGACTGTTTTCCAGCTGGTGATACCACAAGGCAGAGAGGTCACACTGCCCATGTGAGAATTCAGCTGAAGAAGAAATAGCACTTTTTTGGTATTAAGCTCCTGATATTTCGGGGTTTGGCTATCGTGGCAGAAAATGTTAATTACTCTAATATAGATGGTATGCAGCATATTATAGGTTTCTTGTCCCGGTGCCCTTCCTAAAAGGACTAAAATTGTTTTCAGGTTTCCGTTTGCAATGCCCATGTGACTGAGGGGTACCATCATTTGTCTCATGTACAGTGATCCAATCCTTACCCATAAGACATGAAGAAAATACTCATGCAGAATTCTGGGAAGAGAGGTGATTTCTTCTCTTCCTCTAAAACAGTGGTTCTCAACTGGGGACAGTTTTGACACACACTCACCCCCCCCACACACACACACACATACCAGAGGCCA
The DNA here is from genome assembly GCF_000696425.1 of Galeopterus variegatus. Lineage (NCBI taxonomy): Eukaryota > Metazoa > Chordata > Mammalia > Dermoptera > Cynocephalidae > Galeopterus > Galeopterus variegatus. The sequence goes on along the minus strand of NW_007732396.1, from coordinate 56,070 downwards.
TTTGTCAATGTCTAAAGACATCTTGGGTTTAATAACTGGGGAATAACTAAGGGGAGTGCTATTGGCATCTAGTGGGTAGAGGTCAGGGAAGCTGCTAAATCCTACAATGCACATGACAGCCCCCACAACAAAGAATTATCCAGCCCCGAATATTGATAGTGCCAAGGTTGAGAATCCTTGCTCTAAATGTTGATGTATCAGATATAAATATGGATCTTCTCCATCATATGGCAAACAGCCTATGAATGAAACCAAGATCAAAATGACAAAGAGATGAGATGAAAAAAGTCTTCATTCTTAAAGGCGATGAATGAAACCAAGATCAAAATGACAAAGAGATGAGATGAAAAAAGTCTTCATTCTTAAAGACGAAACCAAGCAGCTGATGAGATGAAAAAAGTCTTCATTCTTAAAGGCGAAATCAACCAGGCCTGAAGTCCGTCCTTCCTTAAGCTATCTTGTTCTTTGCAGTAATCAATTTCATTATTATTTCAATACAGACTGGGTCAGAGTTATCCATATTTGCAGCAGAAAGCATTTTAATAAAATCATATCTTTTATCAAGTATGTCAATATTTATTTAACTAAATATCTATGTCTCAGAACTTTTGCCATGTATCTCAACTAATAAATCTTATAGTTTGTGATAAAGTTATAAAGCTAGTAGGTAGAGAAGTTGAATGAAACCCAATGCTGTGTCTTACTCCATAGCCTTTGCAAATAACCATCATATTTAAATTTTATTTCAAATTTAAAACAGAGTATGCCTAATAGTACTAGAATAATAGTAGTAATTAGTATTGACAGTATTGGAAGGAACAACGTGAGTATTTACTAAGTTCTGAACACTGTGCCAAGTGCAACACAAAAATTACATTTTTAGATTCTGACATTAGCCCTATCAGGTAAAGTAACTTTAAACATGTGAGAAATTGATCATTAACTTTTCATGGCGTTAAAACACTTGAAATAGACCTATCCTGTCCTCTAGAAAAGACTACCCCCAGATTTGGCTGTCACTAATATTCTCTGAGATCACATAAATAGTGTAGTCACAGTACTCTACTGCTTTCTGGAACTTGCTGGTTTAAATAAGACTCATTTGTCAAACAAGAGAATTTGATTAGATAAAGTATATGTTTCCCTTCAGGACTGAGTTCTGTGAGATTGATATTATATTGACCTATAAATAATGATTATTTTTTCTCTTTGTGTATATGGGTGTGCATGAGATTTGGGTTGTGGCTACAGTCCTTTCTAAAGAGACTGTATCTGTAAACGAAACAGTGACAGCTGGTCATCACTCCATATTTGGGTTGACAAAAATAATAATATCATAACAATCCATACTCAGTCATGTAAGAACCCAAAGAAGCTGAAGTTTTGTGAAGACTTAGTTGTCTGAGTCATATTGAAGCAAAAAAAAAAAAAAAAAGTCACTAAAAATTAGCTTCTTTTTTTTTCCCTTTTTGTCGTTTTTTGTGACCGGCAACGGATCACAACCCTTGGTGTTGCACCCGCGCTCAGCCAGTGAGCGGCCGGTCTGTATGTGGGATCCGAACCCTCGGCAGGAGCGTTGCTGCGCTCCGGGCTGGCCCAAAAATTAGCTTCTTGACTTAGAATTATGTCCTACTGCATAGTCCTCACATTCAGCTGGTATGTAGCTACTCTGAAATTTGGGTCCTGGGAGTAAGCACTCAGGAAGAGATAGGAAGAGAATCCTGAACATGTACAGACTGAGATAACACATGTGAATGCAGTTTTCTGTGTCTTTTTTTTCCTTATTTTTAGGCCTTTTAAACTTAGGACTACCACCCACCTAATTAGCAGAGTATCATGACACTCCTCATCCGTGATATTTGGCATCCAAACCAAATTTTGGTTGGGTGGATCCATCCCACCTCTGCGGAATAACCAAAACATGTTGTACATTTCCTACTATAAAATGGGAATAATAACATCTCTTCAGAAAGTTTGTTAAAAAGGAAAAGAGAAATTCAGAAGAAGCTAATGCATTGCCTGAAAGTTGCATTTCTTACTGCAAAGAGACACGAGCATGTTTATGATCCCTGGGCTTCCAGATGATACCCTCATAGAAATAAATTATAAAGAAAACAACAAAGAACATTAACTATTTAGAAAAAATTAGCAGGGGAAAATGAACAGAACATAGACTCAACAACTAGGGAATTATTTCTACTTTAATGCCATGGTAAAGAATAGCAAGAATAACAGGCAAACTTCCAAATTACATCTGCATATTCATCATCGATGAAGCCTTTCACATAAAACTAATTTTCAAACTCCAGTGGGCTGGTTTTTACCTTTCATTAAATGGAAATTATGTATGTACTATTCTGTTTTTTCTGTTGATTTGGTTAGGAAAATACATGAAACTCTTTAATAAGAAAATCACTAGAATGAACTGAAGAAAAAAAAAATAGCGTCCACACAACTGAAATACTCAATCCTTAAACTTCTTTCTTAACATCCTTGGGGACATTACTATAAGCAGCTAAATTATGCAATGATTTTTAATAGTTATCTCTTTGGAAATCATGTACTACTGGGGCAAGATAGGTTATTGATTAAGTGAGGAAAGTCACAACAATCCACTTTAAAAGCTGACAGTGGGTGTTTTGATTTTACAAGAAATTATTTGGTAATCCTTACAAATTTCACCCAATGGATCACCTTGTTATTGCATAATTTATAAAGCCAGGTAATATACTTCATGTTTGAAAGCTCTAAAAAGCTAAGAAAACAGCCAAGTAAACAGAAAAACTATCATAAAAGATGCAATATTCATACTTTATTTCACTAATTTCATTAATATAATCTGGTTTATTTATAACCCAGATAAACAAAATTATTGGATACGCAGTTAAATTTAAAACCAAGACCATTGACTGTAGTCCAACTAATCAAAATGTATTTTGATTTCCTGAACTCTTCTCTAAAATTACTTTTCTCAAAGGAATTACCAATTTGAGGACATGAACCATCTAGTGTTGCCTTACTTTTGCTGATATGAATGCAATTGTCTTCCAGAAACTTAAATTTGGTGTTATACTTCCAAAATTAAGGCATAGTCCTCTGAAATAGGTGGTTTTATGCAAGTGTTATGCAAAATCCCAAAGTAATTAGGCCATATCTTCCTGGAAGTTTCGATTTCACTCAGGCTGTTTAAGCAAGATAAATAAAAAAACCAAGCAAAATGAGACACCCATAAGAATGACTATACTTAAAAGAAATAACAACAACAAATGTTTTATGGATATGGAACAACTGGAACTATCGAAATAAAAAAACCAAGCAAAATGAGACACCCATAAGAATGACTATACTTAAAAGAAATAACAGCAACAAATGTTTTATGGATATGGAACAACTGGAACTATCGTACATTGTTGGTTTGACTGTATAACATTGCAATGTATTTGGAAAAAGTTCTAGAACTTTCTTACAAAATTAAACATACGCCTGCCCTTTGACCTAGCAATTCCATTACTAGGTATTTATTCAAGATACATGAATCCATATACCTGAAAGTAATTTGAAAAGCAATGTTCACAGCTGCCTTATTTGTAATAGATTTAAAATAGAAAAATGTAAATTTTCCATCAGAGAAGGATGGATAAACATACTTTGATATATTTATACAATAATATACTAAGAAATATAAAGGAACAACTAATAATATATGTAATAACATGGATGAATCTCAAAACATTATTCTGAGTGAAAGATGCCTTACACAAAAGAATGCATTTGGTATGTTTTCATCTATATGACATTCCACAAAAGGTGAAACTCACCCATGGTGAAATAAAAGTCAGAAGAGTGATTGCCTCCTGGAAGTTGACAGTAGGAATTTCCTGGGGAGGGAAAGGAGGGAATTCTCTGGGGGTGATAATAACATTGCATCTTAAAATTGGTTTGCATTTCATAGGTTTATGCGGTTTTCAACAGTTATATAATGATACAGTTAAGATTTGTGCATTTCACTTTATAGAAATTTTACCCTTAAAAATGGGGATAGATTGAGGGAGTGATGGATAGATGAAAAATATGTGATAAAACAAATACAGCAAAATGTAAATTATATCAAAATATACCAATAATTATATCAATAATTTATATGAAAAAAGTTTTCAACCTGGAAATAAGTAGAAATATTGCTAAAAATTCTGTCTTCTGTTACTTTAGTATAATTTTTAAAATTAAAATTAAAGTTCAATAATTTATAATTATATTTTCAATTGGAAGAATAGGCTAGTGATTTGAAACAAGAATTTTGAACCACTATCTTTAACCAGCAGAAATAAATAAACATGCTATGTTAAAGTTCTGATATTTTCAAGGATTTTGATGAGATTCACCATCATAAAGAAAAGTTGAGATCAAAGAAACCATCACAGTATTACACCAATCACAACAACATAACTTGTCTTTGTACCACAAGTTTAAAAAAAATTTTTTTAAAAAGCCTAAGTTGTATTTAAATGCTTATTTACAATTTGAGTTTATGTTGTAAAACTGCAAATGAGCCTATATTTTTATGTTCCTTTTAGGAGAACATCCTGTTTCTCAACTGTGCAAACACACTAATTTCTGATTCTGGTACAATTCTAGCTATAAACATTTTGGAATTCTAGACAGCACAAATCAAAGTTATTCTGTAGACAAAGTTAGGCTTACAAAAAGAAAGGAAAATCCACAGATGCTGGAAATAAATATCAAAAATCACCAAAGCAACAAGAGGGGAGTGTGGACCAGGGTTATCCATCATTTTAATTTATGGATTTATGATTTAATAATAACCCCCAAGCAAGAGACAAGTCTTGTTGTGAATGGGAATTAAGCCCCTGCTTAAAGCAATGTCACGTGATGATTTCTTTTTACTGGCAGCTTGGGACCCTGTGTGTAAAATATGTGACTCACAGAGTGATTTTAGCTATGTTATCTTTCTCATCTTAGCCTCATTTTTCTTATTCATAAAATGAATATTATAGTCACCAACTGTTGGATAGATTTTATCAAAAGAGGAATCTGTTATATTGGAGAATGGAAATACAAGGATATCTCAAAAAGTTCGTAGGAAGATTCATATTATCTTTGAATTCTATTTTTCCACAAACTTTATGAAATACCCTCATACACTAGGTTTAATAGGTAGACGTAGAATGATAAATCAGTAATAAATCAGTATACTTGATAAATGATAAATCAGTAAATAGGTGACATGTACATGTGTGTATGTATACATATGTATATATATGTTTAAATTTACATCATTATTTTCATGTATACATTTAAATACATATTTTAGATACATTTTAAATATATATTTAAGCATACACTTTATATGTTGTCTTTAATTATACACTTAATATATAAAGTGATACTTTAAATATATATATTTAAGCTCATATATGCTCAAATCCAAATTATCAGTACTTAATCATTTACTTAAATCATTTCTTTAGCTGCTACATGGTAGCAAATTGCATGGATGTACTATGCTTATAATAATCAATCTCTTCTTTTTTTGTATACTTTGCTGTTTCCAAATATAAATGCAACAATGTGTATATATTTTTATACAAACTTCAAGAACGTGTGTGGACATTGGGTTAGCTGCAGTAGTAGCCCAATCAATGGATCAGTATAGAGAATCTAGAAAGATACCCTTAGGAATACAAGTACATAAACTTATGACAGGAGTAGCATGCACTTTAATGGGGGCAATCACTGATTAATGAATGTTTTTTGCTGGATTAAATAGTTCTGCATGTTAAATAAATTAAATTAGATCTTACTTTAAATCATATGATTTAAATAAATAAATTCTAACTGGAATAATTACCTTCACATAAAAACAGTAAAAACTACAACGTATTTCAATAAATATATAGAAATACACTTTTATGACCACTGTGTAGGAAAGACTTTCTCAAGGGTAATTATATAAATTTAATTACAGAGAATTAAACACTTTTGTTTGCTATAGAAATCATAAAGTTTAAAAGACAGTTGGGTAGACTGAAAGAAGATACTTAAAACATGTACATATTTACAGCAAAGGTTAAATATGCAAACCAGAAGACACGCACCTACAAATGAATAGGATGAAAAAAGGAAGAAAGAAAAATCACCAGAGGCTATGAACAATTAGATCTGAATGATCACAAACAGAAGAAAAGATTTTAAACCTCATGAATAAAAAGGAAAATGTAATTTAAAACAAAGTAGCACAATTTTACACCATACAGATTAGAAAAGATATTAAAAGTTTTAAAGGAATATGTATTGGCAGGAGAATGAGAAACATACTCATATTCTCTTGTATGTCTCTGGTGGGAGTCTAAATTGATGCAGCTACTTTGTAAAGAAATGTCAGTAGGTAGGAAGACTAAGAATACCATGAACAGGACCATACAGCATTTCTTTCAAACTGTACACACTGCGGCTCACCTTTGATTGGTTTATATTTAAAAAAAAAAAATGCACGTAAATTCAGAGAAGTTACAGAATCCCTGAAATCTATCCATGAATTTCCTAGGGGTATTCATTGACTTCTGCACCCCTAGTGTATAATGTCATTGTTTACAAACTAACTACATCATATAATACATACCCAATGACTAGCAGAGACTTTACAGGGACTGAGAACAGCGTAGGCATCCCAAAGCCACCTGTAGAGCAAGAAATGGACCTTTCTCTATTATGATTTTCACCTTTGGTTGAATTCTAGCTAAGAGGCAGATCACTGGCAATAATATTAATAGTCTTGGTAATGATTTGACTTAGTAAATTTTTGTTTGAAAGCTCTCTAGAATGTCAACTAAAAAAATAAAACCTCATTCCAGGAAATCGTGTGTGTGTGTGTGTGTGTGTTCAAAAGTTTCATTTGGAAAACCACTAGTTCCAGTCAAGATGGCAGAGTAGACAGTCCCAGCATCACTCTCTCCCACAAATCAATCAATTTACAACTATAAAAATGTAACAACAGCCAAGCTGGGGCTGCTGGAACTCAGGGGAAGAGGAGGAGAGACCTTCGGAGTTCATGAAGGGGAAGAAGCCACAATGTGATAAAGAAAAAACTACTTGGAGTGTTTAGGGCCTCAGATACTTTAAGACTGGAACTGCTGGGTGTACTGAGCAAGACCTGGCAGAAGCTGCAGCTGTGCCCTTTGGATGGAGTTGCTTGGAGGAAGCAGGGGAGAAGAGGGCCTTGGTGGCCCCCAGGTCAGCAAGACCACTAATAGGGTTCCCATGGACACACGCCGGAAAGAGGAGCCAAAACAGCTGAAAAAGAGGAGCCATTCAGAGGCCAGTGAGTCATGGCAAGGGACCAGTACAGGGCCTGTCCCATGGGAAGTGTCTGGAACACAGGTGGTGGGGGAAAAAGGCCCACAAGGAGAACACTGGGACACAGCAAGGACGCCGATCCACCCCTGACTCAGTGCAGGACCACTCAGAGGAGACTGGTTGGGAATGCAGAATTGCATGGGGTGCAGTTTGATGAAAAGATTCAGGCCCAGATAAGCGTTTCTACACAACCCAGGTGCATCTGGTCTCTGGAGAGCCAGAAGTACCTATAAGGTCATCCATTAAACCCTGAGCTGCTCAAAAAGTCTTCCCTAGGGAAACAGCAGCAAAGCAGCAATTTAGCTCAACAACACAGCTCAAGTACTGGTTCCCACAGAAAGTTCCACTGTTTTAGAAGTAAGCAAAAGACAAAAAATTAGTTCTGGCCCATGCACACCACCAGTGCTTTGGGGCCCACCAGGAGACCTGATGCTTGAAACTGGGACTGGACCCCACTCCCATATCCAGGCCCACTGGCAGAAGCTCGGGGCCACGTCTGGGGGCCCAGGGCATGGATCTGCGGATTGGATCCAAGCCCACCACCAGCACCTTGGGGCCCCACCCAGGGGCCCAGGGTATGGAGCCAGGGACTGGATCCCCCGCCTACAACCAGGCCCACCATGCATTCCAAGGAGCATGCCAAAAACATCACCTCCATGTGGGTGGCCCACCACAGCCACCACAGTAACCACAGCTGCCATGAAAGTGGCTAGACACCATGACCACCATGCAGATTGTCCACCAGCCACTGGAGTGCATTGACACAAGGAGACTCACCAGCAGAGACCAAAGAAAAGAATAGGATGTCTTTCTCCACAATGCCCATTCTAGAGTGACAAAAGAAGTATCTGCTCTATGATAATATTGAGGGACCTGAACACACCTCTCTGCATTGGACAGATCATCTAGGCAACAAATCAACAGAGTAACCATTACTCTTTCAGAAGGAGAGAAGAAATCTAGGGTTATTAGGGGTGGGAGAGGGGAGAGAGGGGGGGATGGGGAAATATTTGACAAGGGGCATAAAGAATAAGTACAATTTGCAACAATATACATACTAATAATATTGATTTGATCAACATATGTCAACATTGAATCCCCAAAATATGTATAATCAATTATGATTCAATAATAAGTAAATAAGTAAATTAATAAATAAATATATTTTTTTAAAGTATTATCTGGAAGAAAATACTTGTTAAGCTAACAAGGACAGCATGTAAAAGGCATGTGCTATATCAGGCATATGTAATATTTATGCCCTTCCCCAACCTTCTTTTCTTTTCTTAGGACATGTAACACTAGTCTCCCAGGCTGCTTTTGCATGGACATAAATAATTATTCAACAACATTTCAAGGAATAATTTTTAACTTTCTGGAATTGGCACATGAGGTGTGTAGTGAATCAAATGGTGTCCGCACCCTCAAAATAAGCTCATGTTCTTGAACCTATGAATGTGACCATATTTGGAAAAATGGTCTTTGCGGACATAATTAAATTTAAGATCTAGAGGTGTGATAATCTTGGATTATCCAGAATTATCCTTGTAACAGACACACAGAGGAAAGACACATGGGAGAAGAAAAGAAGGTCATGTGGAGACAGAAGCAGAGATCACAGTTATGGAACCACAGTGTCAAAGAAATCAATCCCTGGAGTCACCAAATATTGCAAGAGAAAAAAGAGGGTTATTTCCTAGAAGCTTTGGAGGGAGCACAGACTTGCTGACACCTTGATTTTGGACTTTTGTACTACTGAACTGCGAAAGAATAACTGTTGTTTTAAGCCACCAAGCTTGTAGTAATTTGTTGTTGCAGCTCTAGGAAACTAATACAATGTGAAAACAATTTATGTTCCTATGGAAAGGATCTACCAGGTGCTCAGATTAACAGGAGAGGAAGTCTGTCCTTTAAATGCTGGTTAACTTTGCTTCATTTCATAGTAACTAACCCCAAGCAACTCTAGTCAACTAGCTCTGACAAATTTGACTACAATGCAAGCTATCAGTCACAGCCAGAGAAGATTCTATTCTATAAATCATATATAAATCAGTGAGATATTTTGGCAAGGACATTTGATAGTTGTGTTTTATACCATAATCTACCAATGACTAACTTGGTAACTTCGATCAAATTATTCAAACCTGTGGGCATCCATTTTTTCACTTCTAAAATATAAAGGTGATATAAGGGAGAACAAATTGTAGTAGAAATCAAGACAATTAAGACTGTAATTTATGTAATTTATGTTTCTCTGGTTCTGTTTATTATTCCGTACCAACAAATTTTCTTGGTGAGGTCAGAATTGTCCTTAATTCTGAAAAATTGTTGGAGGCAATTATTCCTTGATAACATTGTATTAAAGTAAAAGAGGACTAGAACTTAGGCCTCTTGTCTCTCAATTTCACATTCCTCACAGTACTTATGATTGCTATTTTATTATACTAGTTTCTGTGCAAGAATAGGCTTGTGATACAGCTATTTCTTAGATTTGCACACATCACAATTACTGTTGGTCTAGTTGTCTTTGTCCTTGTGGCCACATTGAAAAGGAAACTTTCAGATATTACACCTTGTCAAGAAAAAACCCCCAAATTTCAAGAATTAATTTTTTGTTGTTGTTTTGATTTGATAGAAAAACCTTTTACACATTGTAGATGTAGTGTTAGATAATTAACTGCCCGATATGTGGTATTTGGGAAACTAAAATCATTTAAAAATAAGAGGAAAACCAGAAATGTTTTATGTAATAAAATAAAATAAAACAAAATAAAAACACTTATTTGAGAAGTATGACTTTCAGTTATGTCATTATATGCCTCCACTCCTTGGTGACATTTACAGATCTTCCCAATGCTCTGCAGCATTTACTGGAGAATCAAGCACCTAATTTACAGCCTTGCTCTTTCTTACCACAAGTCGTAGAATAAATCCCAGTTCCTTCAACATTTTTGTAAATCTCTCATCCAAGGATGAATCCTATGACCTGAGTCCTTTGAACATCTCAATTCTTTTTTTAAATTGATATATAATAACTGTAAATATTTATAGGGTACATGTGATATTTTGATACATGTATGCAATGTGTACTGATCAAATCAGTGTAATTGGAATATCCTTCACCTCATACATATATCATTTCTTTGTATTGGGAACGTTCCAAATCACTTCTAGCTATTTTGAAATATACAATAAATTATTGTTAACTATAGCGCTACTGTGCTATTATTAAACTAGAACTTATTCCTTCCATGTAACTATATTTTTGTACCCATTAATCAACCTTTCCTTACCCCCTCTCCCTCTACCTTTTCTAGCCTTTCAGAGTGACTATTCTACTCTACATCTTCGTTAAGATCAATCCTTTTAGCTCCCACATAAGAGTGAGAATACATGGTATTTGTCTTTCTGTGCCTGGCAAATTTCACTTAAAATCCTCCAGGCTCATCCATGTTGCTGCAAAGGACAGAATCTCATTTTTTCTTATGGCCGAATAATATTTCATTTTGTGTATATATATATATATGTGCACACAATGTATATATATATATA